>NC_045775.1:53408239-53438239 GCF_008692025.1 Phocoena sinus | reverse complement strand
CCAGTTATTAAATGGAACCTATCTCATAGGGCCATTGTGAGAGACAAGGAAATAATGTATGTCAAGCATTTTCCATAAAGCCATACATACAAGAAGCATGTAATAAATATTGGCCATTATTGTTATCTCTAGGTAAAGATAATGGGTAATTCTGGAGATTCAAAGAGAAAGGTTCCCAGTAACAAGTCAAAAATTTTACTTTTTTTTTTTTTGTGGGCCCAATTCCCTGCTTTAAAGCAGCTTTAACGTTTACCACATTTGACTCTTCAAAGGTTGAGGTAAAGAGACATTCTGAGGAATGTATAGGAAAGTTATTTCTTTTCATTCTTTTTTCCCTGAGTATATTTAATATTTTTAAATGGTCATTTGTTAAGTTTTTGTAGTGGTTAGTCTACAAAAAGCTATGGAATCAGTATTTGTGGCCCAGGAACTTAAGAAGGTTATCATGATCATTTTATTCAGTGTTTAAAGGTTATAAAGCCAGAAAATGCAATTTTATTGCAATTTACCCCTCAGAATGTTTAATGTTTAAACTCAAAATATAAATAAAATATTGTCACTTAAAAAAACCCACAAATCATTAGTTTTAAACACTACAGTTCTACAGTAAGAAAGTTTGATAACCATCAAATGAAAACAGATTAGGAATGGAAAAGAAACACCATTCATTATAGTAACACTATTTGCAGCACTTTAGTAAAAGGGCCCATCAACATTTCCATTATAAACTCCATTTTTGCAAGGGTAACAACATTGCTGGTACAGATTCATTAGCCCTATACTTACATACAAAACGTCAGCCTGGAACACATGCATGTTTCTAACTAATAAGCTTTAGTGTCCCCAAAGAAGTAATTGTTACAAACTTTAGGTGCTAGAAATTTAAAAATTCCTCCTCTGCAACAATTACAAAAGAAAAACAAAAACAAAACCCACAAAACATTCAGAACTGATGGAAAAAAGTTCTCTAGTATTTGCATGAGGATATTATAGATCCTAAGACAGGATGGCAGAAGATACTCACGTGCCCTCTCTCTCACACACAGTATTGTTATTTAATATTCAAACTACCACTGATTTAGGATTACTCAATTTCAGAAGGGACCAGTCATATAAATCTCCACAGCTGAGCTGACTCTGACACAGATGCCTCTCCCCTAAATGAATGTTGGGATCTTTCCAGCCCTTCCCCTGTCATTGCCATTCTCATCCCTGGTACCTCCCCAGGGACCCACTTGCTGCAGGACCCACTGAGGCTCTCTCTTACAATCCTCTGCTACTTTCTTGCTAGAGTCTTCTCCCAACATGCCAGGAGAAATGCCCAGAAGTCTAGGCCACCATCCAGTCCCTACTATCCTCTCTCAAGATGCAAGAGCTTCAGTGTTAAAGGGATTGGTGCTTAAAATCTAGAGCTGCTCAAACCCTGGGAACCTAGGACTCAGGTCTAATGTAACTATTAGTATTATTTTAGTTACATTTTAAATTAATAGATTTTTGTGGGTTTGTCTGGCCTGTGGATGCTTATAACAGTGCTTCTTTTGGAAAATGT
Source organism: Phocoena sinus (assembly GCF_008692025.1). Classification (NCBI taxonomy): domain Eukaryota; kingdom Metazoa; phylum Chordata; class Mammalia; order Artiodactyla; family Phocoenidae; genus Phocoena; species Phocoena sinus. The sequence goes on along the minus strand of NC_045775.1, from coordinate 53,436,690 downwards.
ATTCTTCAATTCCACAAATCAACTTCTAAATAAACTTCACACCCATTTAAAATTGAGTACAATTCCTTAATACAAAATAGAGAATTACCATATGACGCAGTAATTCCAATTCTAGGTATATAACCTCCAAAGCTGAAAACAGGGATTCAAAGAGATGCTTTTAGACCATGTTCATAGTAGCCAGAAGGTGTAAACAACCCAAGTGTCCATCAATGGATGAATGACTCCACAAAATGTGGCATATACATACAATGAAATATTACTTAACCACAACAAGGAATAAAGTAGTGGTACATTACAATATGGTTGAACCTTGAGAATATTATAATAAGTGAAAGAAGCCAGATACAAAAGGATAACTATTGTTTGATTTCACCTATATGAAATATCTAGAATAAAACAATTTCAGAGAGACAGAAAGTAGATTAGCGAGTCCTAGGGGACCATGAGAGGAGAAAATGAGGAATTAATGAGTACAGAGTTTCTGTTTAGGGTGATGAAAAACTATGGAAATAGTGGTGGTGATTGTACAATACTGTGAATGTAGTAAATGCTACTGAATTCTACATTTTAAAATGGTTAATTTTATATATGAATTTCAAATCAATACAATTAAAAATTGTATATAGTCAGTACCTACAAGTATATAAAAATTGAAATAGCTGATAAAGTATGCTTTTGCTATAAAAAAAGACGTAGTGGGAAAAGAGAACTGTCTCAAGAGATAGAAAACCTAAAAACTTGGGTACAAGCCCTAACTCAGTCATTAGTAATTAGGCCATCTTATATGAGCCATTTTTCCAATCTGAGGCTCAGTTTTATCATGTAAAGAATATGATACTATCTGCTCTGCTTAATTTTAAGGCTGAGATTCAGATTCAGATTCAGATTTTGTGTACTTCAGAAAGTACACAAAAACCCTAAGATACCAGAGAAAAGGTACTAGGTTCTATAATAAATGAAAAGTTGGAAGTATGGGAACACCAAAAAGGAAAAGGATGAATAAATATATGCTTTTCCTTTCTAACACCTTATCTTTTACTTCAGTTGTTACCCAGGCTTTAGGCAAATCTTGGGAGACCATTATTTGAGCTGGAGGAGGTTCAATACAATCCAGGGGGATTCTCGGCATTTATCAAGTTGGGGAACCAAGTCTAGCAGATCCAGTCTAGACTAGATTCTGTCCTGTGTAGTATGGAATATAAAGCCCTGAAGAGATTCTAGAATCAATCTGTAGTCCGTGACTGTCTTTCAGATGATAAATGATCTCTAGTTGGGGCCACTATAAAGCTTCACTGGTAATATGTAGTATGGGGAGGAGAACTTGAGTCTATTTTGGTTAGAACCCTCAATAAATCAGGCCCCAAGTGTGAAAGAAGGAAAGGAAACAGAATTTCTAGCTTTTTCTCTTGTGACACAGGCTCTTTTATAGTAATATCTAATTTATCCAACACAGAGAGGAAAGGTGCTCTACTTGAAAGAATTAAAAAAAAAAAAGTCTCCTTAAAATATATAAAGGAAATAATTAAAAAATGTATTACAGAAATTTCACTACCTAGTATTTACGTTTTTAATATAGTTAACATAATATTTTCAAAATCCTTCAGAGACCAAAGGAAAAATGCAAGTGTGAAGCCATGTGTTGGTTTATGGCATATCCACACAAAAGTCTATGTATATGAATGAGCATACATGTAACTTGTTAGGGCAATGATAAACATGTTCTAGGTAATCTGGCATAGCAGGTATAATAGGGTATGGTATAATACGGTTCTGGTGACTTGCATGCTAGCTGAAGGTCAGCCACTTACTGATCTGTGTGGCACTGAGCTTTTCCTGTGCCTCTGTCTCCTCTGTATAACGAGAAGTTTAGGTAATAGTTTTCAAAAAATAAAAAAAAACCTTTTTTTGTTTCATTTTAAATTTTAACCAGTAGAACCTTTTCTTAAAATGAACTCATCCAAGAAGCCTGCTATTTCATATAAATAAACTCAGAGCTACTCTGTTTGAAGTAAGGTAAGAAACCCAGACGTCTATCTGCTTGCTCCCTTATTGTCCTACCAGCCCCAAGGTGTCTGTGAAGAAGCCCTAAAGTCTCCACAGAACACAGCTTGAAACCGGCCAGATAAAGCCAAAGGTCTCTTCACATTCTAGTATGTTCTGATTTCACTAATGTAGGCAATTTTCAAATGTCCCATATAAATGCTTATTTCTGGAGGAGTTCTTTAATTATAAATACATCTTTGGCAAATAGAGAAGAAAAAGTTCAAGAAAGCTTTCCAATCCTAATCTACTACTAATTTACTAATCTACTTTACTAATCTACTTTAACACTGCCATAAAATTAAAGCAATTAATTAAAGGAATAGATTTTCCACTTACATTTTGACATTTTTTTACATAATATAGTGTACTTTTAATTTGGCATGAATGATTTGAATTTATTTCCCATTTTTACCCCTTTTGTAGGAGCAGGATTTTAAAGAAACATATATGTATAGACATATATTTTAAAGAAATATATTTCTTTAAAATATACACACATACAGTTTTGTTTTTTTTTTCCAATAGCTTACTGTACACTTAGATCTATTCAATCACTATTGGCAGTCAGCATTAAATGCCAATCTACCCTCTGGTTAGGAGCTAACTTGCTGCTCTAAACCGTTTTTACAAACCTTCCTATATACCTTAATCCTTTCAAATGCAACTGTGCCACAAAGTATTACAGACTTTTAAAAACCAGTTCTCTTGAAAAAAAATTGTGGAGCATCAGTAACCAGATAGTATTCTCAAATTTCAGTGATCTAGTCCGTGGAGATGTCCCCTATGCATAGTGCTCTGTTTCATGCAGTACATGGCTTTAGCTGGCCAAATCTTTTTTTTTTCCCAATGAATCAGTAGAACAGTGAAGATCTTACTTTTTTTTTAAGCAGTGGCATATCAATGAGGCACAGATGTGTATTCCAACCCTGCATGGATGAGCACACTGTTCAATAGTGCTGGCTCACACGGTATCAGGGCGAGTTATCACTTCCCATGAAGGCACTCTTATCACCAGGGCCCAGAGAGGTGGCTGCAAATCGCAGCCTTTTTATTTTCAAGGCAGTTCTGCTGAACATTCAGGCTTCAAAGATTCACACTTCCAAAACTCTATAAGAGTTTGTGAACGCTCAATTTGCCAAAACTGTTTACAGTGTAATTGGGCACCGTACCTGTGTCCATGAGATAGCGAAGGCGCTTCTCCACCAGCGCGGCACGGGTGTCAATTTGCTTTTGCTCATTCTCTAGTGCTGCCAATTCTCCTACAACATACTGACTGGTGTCTTTGAACCCTTTCTGTTAACGAGAACAAACAGGAAAGAAAAAAAAATCACTTGTAAGTTGCATTTTTCCTTTCTACAAACACTTAGTAAAGCACTTACCTAGAGAACCAAATACGCCCTTAGTATCACTCTTAGTAACTAAAAGCAACGCCCTGTGATTCAAAAAATTTTCATATGTATTACATATATTGCAAAACTTTTGTAAATAGAGAAAATCTTGGCTGTTTAGTATTATATTTATAATTTAACACCCAGATTTGCCAGATTTAAAAAGTTAACACTAAGTAAGAAAAAAATTCTCCTTAGAGTTGAGTCAGAGTGATTAAGCATGGACAAGGATAGAAGATAATTTTCCCTTGGTGACTGTCAAAACAAACACCAATGACATCTTTAATTCAAAAGTGTAATATATAAAAATGGAATTTAACTAAGGAATTGCTTCTTAAAGAATCTATCCTGAAAAAAATCAGATTTGTTCTTACAAAAATATAAAATTAAAAAGATACATTTCTTCTTTTCATAGTAACTATACTATTTAAAGTATTTTTAAAAAATGATAAAAGAGAAGTTTCTAATATCTCCAGTTTCCCCTCCAGCTGGCTTCTGTACTTTAACATGTCATTCTGTTGATGTATTACTAATTATTGTAGCTGCAAATTCTAACTTGACAGGTGGTTTCAAACCTTGCTACACTGGATCTAATGCCACCAGTACACTGATTTGGTTAATCTTCCATTTAACCAAATTTGGATTTCAACCTGAAATTTTACTTTTTACAACCAAGCATGTTAAAAAAAATTATCCTTAGAAGTTTTATTTGAAGTAGCAGTTCTATTATAAAGTACCAATATAGGCTTACTTTTTATTTTCCTATTACAAATTGAAATCGTTAGGGGGCAGGGTTATTCATGGTATAGTACCAAACTGATTAATTATAGCTTCCTTTGGAATGCTTGTTTGTCTTGTGGCATTTCTAGGGGTTAGTTTCCTAAGTAGCTGAGAAATACTAAAGAACTGCTTAAGTGATTACTCTCACCACTACCACTACTAATATCAGCACTTACAATATTTATTCAGAGAAATAAATGTGAACAACGTTCTTGTGTCAAATCCCTTCCCTACCTAGAAGCATATTAATCTCTAAGAAGCCATGAGGAATTATCTTTCGTTACTCCTTAAACAACAAACAAAATCAAGAATTACGTTATTTACGAGGATATTTTGGAATTCTCATAATGAACAAACCTGTCTAACCATATGTATAACTTATTTATCTTTGGAACCAGTAAACTGTACTCACACATGAACTCAATTTAAACCAGCTTATTGTTAAACTGACTATGGTAGTTGACAAACTTAAGCTGAAATATTTTAAAAAATCATGAAACTGATAATGTCTCAGGATAGACTGATCAAATAAGTTACTGTATTTTTAAAAGATTCATACAAAGCGGATATTCTTCCATCTCACTATGAAATAAAACAGAAAAACTATAACAACAGAATAAATGCTAATGGTAGGTTTAAAATCTGGAATCTGGTGAATGCTTTTTGTATCTACTTGTCAGACAGCAGAGCATTTTCAAAAAGGACTATTCTCATTTCCATCCAGAGGGACAAAACAAACATAGTAAAAGTAACAAAGATATAAGAAAACAGAAGTGATAAGCAACACGTAAACTTCATTGCTTGTACTGATTGGTTCAGTTAAAAATAGTAACAAAGTTTATAATCAGATTCTTTAGTGTGAGTATATAGTATACTCAAATATTCTGTATGTTATAAATTATACCAAGTATTTCATCAGGATATACCACTTAGCTCTTCTATGTATTAAGACGTGCCAGGTTTTAGTAAAACAACTTTAAAAGAAGAACTTAAAAATGAGAAGTTTTTACAGCTCTAAAATGTAGTTTGTAACTCTGACTACATTTGCAAGGATTTTAAAATCCATAATAGACAATTTTAAGAGTAAAAACAAAGAAAATATTTACACAAACTGGAGATAATAATAATAAAAAAAAGTAGCACCATTAAAGAGAGCAATGCTTCCAGACAAAAATTCAAGTTAAAACTTGTTCTTCCTGCTTCTGTCCCGCAGCTGTCCATCAAAAGCAGCTTTCTCCCTGCGGTCTATCAAATATTTCCCTCACAAATCAATTTTACACATGATCAGCCCATACCCCTACTGAGCTGAACCTCCCCGTTAATTAAGTGAAGAAATTACCATATATATTATATTAATGCAAACATCATTCAGCTAGTAATTCACGGCTGATCTGGATAATGGAAAGGTTGAACACCCATTAACCCAAGCCAACAAAATGGGTTGGCTGAGAAATTCTAGCAGGTCTCATGTGACTTTTCCCTCTAACTGCAGCTCTGCGGTATCTGCTATTGTAATAATTAAAATCCTCCCAGTAGATCAATACTGGAATCTCTTTATGGGAAGTGCCCTGATGGAAATGTCTCAAGGAAGCTGGGGCTGTGGAACTCTGAAAAATTCATTTTTTTTATCTGACAATTATCACCACACTGCAGACTAATTCAACAGTGCACCCCTCTCACTCTGCTTTGAATGCACTGGAGATTGACATCTTAAAAAACCTAACATCTCATTTTAACAAATAAAGGCACTATTTCCACATACAGTTTGGAATTATCAGCAATCATGAAACCACACAAAAAATTAATATACATTAAGCACTTCATCTTCTGATGGCTTCCTCTGAGTTTCAGTTATTGCTGCCTTCTCCTCATTTCCTTTCTTTGTATCTTCCTGTATTGATCTCTGCCTTTTCATCTCTTTAAAAAAAAGGGAAAGACATGTAAAATTATTATAAAGCTTGATATTTGTGTATTGAAATGTGGATTTACATTATCAGCTTCCATATATATATATATATATATATATATATATATATATATAAATATTGCTAAATCATAAGATGGGAAAACATTTAAAAAAGTGTTCCTACCTGGTCTATTCTCAACATATTGACTGAAAGACTGAAGTTGAGTTTTTCTTACTGTAGAATCCTTGCTAAACACAACAGGATTTCTAAATCGTTCTGTTGCTTTTTGTAATCGCTCAGTCCGGAGATCTTCTGTGCCATTCTAAAAGTGAAACAAATGTGGTAAGAGAGTCCTGATCTTATAAATGTGAAATTACACATTAGTAAAACAAGTTTTACTGATTTAAGATAATGCCAACTTAGAAACGTTTTGAAAGAAAAAAGGACTATAAAGAGATGTTCTAAATAGCTCAATGGCAAGGTCTGTTGCCTGTAACTGAAACCTTTGGGAGACATGGTTTAAATGGAGGATCATTCTTGATAACTGTGTTTCATTAGATACTGCGGACCCCCATGTCTTCTTCTGATATGTATCATTTAAAAGCCACATTGCCTCTGTCTACCACCGCCCCACCACCCCAGCCCCACTATTCTGCCCCATCTGTTTGTACAGTCCCACAGACTTGTATGAGAAGAAGAACTAGTTTCTAATTTTATGCCCATTGAGATAAACCACCAATGCTGGATGAAGGCTAAAAGGTAGGATTATAACACTACCCCACTGAACTGCATTTCATCAGCTATAACTTTCCAAAGTCAGATTTGTAAGTAAGCCCTTTACAGCTAAGGAACCTACAATTATCTTTTCCAGAGCTTCCTATGTTAATACTGGTAACAAATTCAAATGGTTCTATCAACAAGAAATATCCCAGAAGACTGAACCACTGCAGTGTGTGGAAGCCGCAGATACCGTGGTGCTGTGTACCAAACAAATATTTCATTTTATACCTAATCTTTATTATTTTTATTAAGTGTTTTGAAAGTAAATAGGGAAAGGCTAAGATGCATGACTAATAGCTAAGCCTGCTGAATGCTGAAACTGGTTATCAAAAGCTACCAAGACTTTGCCCTTCCTCTGCATTGAGACAATCAGTAATGAGGGAGTCCTCCAATGGCCTATTCTCTAGCCTCAAGGAGGCCTGGGATACAGAATCCTCAAGGGAAGGTAACAGTTTATCCTTTTCCACAAACACAGAATGCCTCATTTATAAACGTGTAAACTGCATTTTATTAAAAAAATAAAACCCTAAATCAATGCTGAAAGCTTCAAGAGAACAGATGGACTCTATATGTTCTTTATAAGCACCATTTAAAAAATCTGAACTAAAAAGATCCATACAAAGACAAGCTGTTTAAAGCACACATTTTGTTGGAATAAGTTTGAAAATAACTACATTTAAGAGCTTTTTGGAAAGCAAAAACAACTGCATCTATTTAGATAATTAAACCTTGAGAACGAAAATACCTCTGTCTTATTTTTTAAGTTATATATTTATTATTAGTATCACGCTATTAATATGCTAGCTATGTAGCTAGGATAGAAACAATTATGGCTTTTATTTATTTGTTTGTTTGTTTAAGAAAAGTGTGTATTCTACTGTTATCATAATAACTGCCCAATAGTCTAAAACTCAAGTCTTTACCAAAATAAACAAACACGGCTAAATTTTTTGAGGCCTGGCAACATGCTAAAATATCAGTGCGATTAGCCAGCAAATCCCATCTTAAGAAACCTTCTTATGACTAGGGACTTCTGCCACTTTACAAATGTATTCCTCTAAACCCACTAATTCAGTTAGCCTTTTCAATCCATTGTATTATTCTTAGTCCAGCTTCATTCTGCATTAAATCCAGTGCAGAAAGCTAAATTGAACGCAAAAAATCAGACGTGATCCAGGCTTCCTTTTGTTCAAAGACAGTGACCAAAAGTCCTCTGGTGCTGCCACACACTTTCATCACCAATTTATAGAAACCGACAGTATAAGGGAAAAGCAATGAAAGTCATTGTTTTGGGACTTCAAAGCATCTCTGTGTCAGGGGAAGGAAATCCTTTCAGTCAGCAGGGCAGTCCCCATAGTCCGCAGGTGGGTGAAAAAGTTATACAAGACTAGAAATGCCCTAAAGCTAGAGAAATATTAATGATACAGTGCAAGGAGGGATGGCTTGAGTGGGGATAATATAAATACTACAAATCATCATCATTATCATCATCATCTTATAATGTTGCATTTTGGCTAAAATCTTACACAAGGTAAGATTTATATTGGCACAAAGCACATGCAAGTATCTTAAAAATTTATATTCAATCACATACCATCTTCAGGAATTAATTTATCTTAACAGGTCAAAGGCTGAAGATGATAGAATATGCTAGAATTCTCTTAGCAATATTCTCGTTAGCAAAATACAAATGCATACAGAAGTCAAGAATAGTTTTTACTTTTACTGACATATCAACTTAAAGTAGTAGTTTATCTGAAAAACAGTACCTGAATACTGATTACCATACTGGTATTTAATTTATTGGCTATTTAATAAAAATTTGTATATCTTAATCTTAGTGTGAAGAATTTGAAAAGAAACTGACTTTAGGATTATGAAGTGCCAGTGGAAATTACAATACACAGATACTAAGTCAAATATTTTAAACAAGTAAGATTTACCTTAATGTCTTGCTCTGAACTTTCAGTTATAGCTTTGTGAGCAGCGCTGGAAGGTGAATTTGCCACCTGCGGCTGAGTGTCTAGGAGATTCTTCAGCTTCAAGTCCAGCAACTTAGTGTTTTGTTCTGTTAAATATGCAAATACTATGAATAACTGTATGAGATGCATTTAGATGTGTAGGCTATCAATTTAAAGGACTTCATAAAAATATTACTATATTAAAAAAGAGAACTCAAAAAAAAAAGAGAACTCTATATATATATGTATGTATGTATACATAAACTATACTGCATACCATATAACTATAGTATAACTAAGTAGTCTTTAGGGATATTGACTATATTCCCTTTTTAAAAATTGAGACATAATTGATATGTAACCTTGTGTAAGTTGAAGATGTACAATGTGTTGATTTGATACATTTATATATTGCAATATGATTACCACCATAGCATTAGTTAACACTTCTATCATGTCACAAAATTATCATTTCTTTTTTGTGGTGGGAATAAATAAAATCTAGTCTCTTAGCATATATTCTGGGGTGTGTGTGTATGTGTGTATGTGTGTGTGTGTGTGTGTGTGTGTGTGTGTATGATATACATGCATATATATGTACTTTTCCCCAAAATCAGTTCGCTTAAAGAATATAGTCAACATGCCTAAAGACTATTTAGTTATTCTATAGTTAATAGCAGCTATGCTTACCTGAAAACTTAAGTCCATATTTGATGTACATATTTATATTAGCAACTGTATAGGTTGTACATAATAAAACAAGGTATTACAAAGTAGGTATTTAAAAGAGGTAACACATTTGATTAAAAATTATATTACTTTATTGTTTCAATTCTTCTAGTATATTAAATTTAGACATATAATGCCATATTAAGTTCTTAAGATGATCTTAGACAGTCATGTACACACTGTTAGAATCCAGTGTTCCAATGTTTATGGGTATACATATATACCCAGCATTGAAACAGGGTATATGTTTACAAATACCTTCTAATTAGAGGACAGAAGTACAATAAAGATTATCACATTTTGGAATGTGTGAAATATGGATAGAAATTTAAAATAAATACAAAATAGCTATAACTTTAAAAATAAACAATTTCAAATTATTTTTAGCAAGTAAATTAATCTTTATTTAATAAAATAGCTCAGAAGCGAATGGAAACAAATAATTCTATTTAAACAAATTCACTCAAAGCAACTCTTTAATAAAATGATTATAAAAGACATGCCAACCATTTGATGAATGATATTTTTCATAAAGATTAATAAGTTTTCTAATTATAAGACTCTTAATAAATGCTATTATCATTACTTTCATGCAAATTGGTCAGTTTATATTGCCAGGCTTCTCTTTTAAACAATATCTGATGAACTATGGTCAAATCAAGATAAAGATTAAACAACTTATTATTAAAAAATTATGACTTTTATATACATATTAAAAAAAGAATTTTGGGGAAAATAAAGCCAGGATAAAAAACCATAATGTATGCTACATGCTTCCAGATTCCAGTTTGCATTCCTATTTCTTACTGCCATGAAATAAGCCATAGTCTGAATTGGAAAGTCTGTCCTATGCACTCGCCAACACTTATTGGCATGCTGGAGAGTTGTAAACAATATATTACTTAACTCCAAAAACAGGAGGACTGAGATGTGTTTTCTTTTTAGGTATACAAAAAGTAGGAAGAGTGTTTTTAAGAAGGACAAGAATCAAGCCTAATGTTAGGCCTAATATTAACCAACCTTTAAATACATTAAAATACCCCACAAAGTTGCTATAACTAAAACTAGAAAATTCTCTTTACCTTACCCAAGAAAGGGCTAATTTCTCCTGTCTTCTTAATCTACTGTTAAATCAGGAAATATGTACCACTTATTGTCACTGATTTTATACTTCCATGAATCAAATGTTAAGGCTTTAATTCTGTACTTCTGGATGTCCTCCGTGGTAAAGAGATGATACTGGTTTCTACTAAAGACTTTGATGGTGGTTGTGGTGAGAGGGTGGGTAAGCAACAACAAAAATTTTTTTCAAAAAGAAAAATCAAACTTACCCAAGTTCTAAAGTATTTTAAATAGAAATAAGTAAAACACAGTTTTAATTTGGGGTTAATTTTTTTTTTAATTTCCTTAAATATCAGCATTCTCCTGGACTTGTACAATTATAAATATACTGACCTGTATCTAGTAAAAGTATTATTTAATACTAGACCATGAAGGAGCTACTGACAAAAGACACAGATTTTTTTGGGTGCTCTCTATAGTTAGGAAGACCATGTTTGATTGTTTCTTGGAGAAGTAACAGCATGATTTCAAATAGGGAAGAAACAAAGCAAGTTAGCATTGTAGGGACATGCCAGGGCTGGGAAGAATACCTGCTCTCCCTCCCTGTAGCTTTTTACAGGAAAAGATAAATATTAGGGATTTCACTTTCTTACCTTTAAGTTTAAAAAGATTGCCAAAGACTTTTTATTGCTATAAGAATTCAATTCAATAAGTATTTATGGAACCTCTCACATAAACAAAGCTACCTGCTGCTGACTTATAAAGGTAGTGCATATGGAACACTCATCTACTTAACCATCAGCAAGTATCTTTATATTTTATACAATAACTCAGAAGTTCAATTGCAAATGTGATTATCGGTATAATATTTATTGATATACAATATGAGATGAATTTAATAGTAATCTATATAAGCAGTTTTCAAAGAGTATTATTGTGATTAGTTATTAAGTATGTATAAAATAATTTATTAGTAGTAATATTTAAGGTAAGCACAAAATTTATAAAATAATATTACCACTACGACTATCAATTCCAAACCAAATCAGAAAATCTGATCCATGGTTTAGATTTACATTTGAAGCATTCCATAGGTACTACATCTATACCTTACAACATCACAACAAAATATTTAGGCTGAGAAGGGAACCAATCATAAAATGTCTACAAATTGTCCCATATAACATAAAATATAAAAGTGAATCTTAGTAATAAGAGAAAAACTAAAATTTGCTATTTCAATTTTATTGCTAATTTTAACATTAAGCCTAAAACAAAATAATAACATAAAATTGATGGAAAGTGGATTTAGCTAAATGATTTGTGAGGGCGTAAGATGTAATAAAACTACTAAAAGAACTTATTATCATTATTAATGAGATAATAAAAATATAAGTTTTAATAGTTAATAAACAGTTATAATAAAAATATAAGAGTTTGCCATGCAGCAGGACACAAAGTATTTATAATCTGAAATTACCGGGAGTATCAAGGTCATTTTCTAAGTTAGTAAGTTCATCTCCACCTCCTACAACAAAGCCTTCGGAAATCTCCTCATTAGTATCTATCTCAACTTTATCATCTGTAGGAAAATGTAGCAATAATGTTAGTATATTATTTCTATTTTATATCATTTGTTAGAAACACTAAGGAAAAACAGTATTGTAATGACAGTTCAAATTCAGGTCTGACACAGATGAGCAAGTTAAGAAATCAGTTTTAAGCTACTTTTTCACTATTAGATTAACATTTATATTTTACATTCATATGTCAAAGATGAATTGTCACACCAAAGCGGATGCAAAAATTTTGACAATTTGTCACATGCTGTCTCTGAATCACTGAGCTCCTGGAATCCCTATGTTTAAAAATGTAATCTACTGGTAATCTCTAATAACAGTATACAAAAATAAAGTTGGGGGACTTCCCTGGTGGCACAGTGGCTAAGAATCCTCCTGCCAATGCAGAGGACACGGGTTCAAGCTCTGGTCCGGGAAGATCCCACATGCCATGGAGCAACTAAGCCTGTGCACCACAACTACTGAGCCTGCGCTCTAGAGCCCACAAGCCACAACTACTGAGCCTGCGTGCCACAACTACTGAAGCCCGCACGCCTAGAGTCCATGCTCAGCAACAAGAGAAGCCACCACAATGAGAAGCCCGCGCACTGCAACAAAGAGTAGCCCCCGCTCGCTGCAACTGGAGAAAGCACGCACACAGCAATGAAGACTCAACACAGCCAAAAACAAACAAACAAACAAATAAAAATATTAAAAAAAAAAGTTGGTTTGGTAACAGTCATCAAATAACGTTTCTAAATTTCACAATTTTATCATTTATTAGATATAAATGTATAAAGAAACAACTCATTCTTTATAAACTTGTAGCTATATTTAAATCATTTGCATGAAGACGTGAATGCTTTTGTGCTATTAGTGAAATATTATCAAAAGCATTATGGATGAATTAAGAGACAAGATTGAGACAAGAACAGACAGTACCTTTATGCAAAAGAAAGTTCAGAAACAATTAAGACAGTACATCTTGGAAGACATAAAGCTGGTAGAAAGACTTGTTATTCAAAATTAAATACATGGGAATAAGGTAATCACACTTTTTTTTATACACTTAGGAAAACGTCTTACGTCATAATTAATTAATGGTATCATTTTAAAAAAGATTTCTATTACATATTTTTCCGTTTTAAACCCTAGTGATAAAATTGGTTAAGTAATTTTGAATATTATACATTTAAAAAGTCATAGCAATAATTTGACTTGTATATTAGAAGTTAAGCTTTAAATTCTGCTATTGACAGGCAATGTACCTTTTGAAGAAATATCTATCTAGCCCTGGGAGTTGAAGAATATCCCTACTATTCAACAGTTTATTTTTCATAGGGCAACTTTTATTAATAATGAGGTGTTCCAAAGGTTATTACAATTGAGAAATACTAAATTCTATAGCTTTGGCTTAAACCTTCAATATTTGTCCTTTTCCCTGTAGAGCTTTGTGTTTGATTTTAGGCTTCCCAAGTAAATATTTACTATGAGCATTAATATTAATAATAGTTTACATTTATTGAAGAGTTCCTATGTACCATGTAAGCCGTTTAGAACAATACAACACAGAGAAAAAGAATGAGAAATGCCCCCAGGGGAAAAGCACAGCTAAATGCTTTCAAATCGCTAAGGTATTATACTTGGCTATATTATTTAAGTACAATCAGTTGAGAGAGCTTTTCTAATCAACTGTGCTTAGTACAACTACTTGACTAATTTCATAAAAGTCAGCACCTTCATCTTCATTATCCTCAAAAATTCTTCTCTAAATAATTTTGTAGTAAAGGGAAATGAATTAACAGATATTTCCTGAGTGCCAAGTAAGTGTTCAGAACACTTCCTCTTATCAGAGATAGTTTACTACCAATAGTTCTTAGAGTACAGTACTTTGTTGCTGCAACCAGCCTTTATTGGTTACTACTGACCAGAATTAATATAGAGTGAAAACAAAAAGTTAAACATTCATTCATTTATTTATTCAAGAAACTTCTACTATATGCCAGATCTGCAATTTACAAAACACTGCTAGATGCTGAAGAGATACCAAGTTGTATAAGACATTTATTCCACCTTAAAGTTATACATTCAAATGACTAAAATACCATGTAGGACAGTTAAGTGTTATGGGGTAAAAATAAGGTATAGAGCAAATTCAGGGAGGAAAGATTATTCTTTGCCAGTAGCACCAGGAATTATTTTTTGGAAGCAGTAACCTTTAAATTGGGTCTTCAGAAATGTACAGGATTTCAAAAAGTACAATTGAGGGAAGGGCACTACAGGCATGAGAGCAGGAAAGGGTAGGTTATGTTCAAAGAATGGTATAGTTCTATTTTGCTCAAGCATACTTAAAGAGAAATAACGGGAGGTAAGACTTGACAGGTAAAACTGCAGAGAGCATTGAAGGGTAGGATAGGAAGTTTAGATTTTACTTGGTAGGAACAGAGAGACATTTGTGTTCAAACATGATCAGCAATGTGCTGTTTAACAGACAGCAGTCTATATAAGCAGTTTCTTACCACAGTGTTTCATGGTAATCAGTTGTGAGATATGTATAAAATAATTACTAGTAATATAAGCACTGAAGCTTATGGTTTTTTTTATATAAATTAGAGTAGCTCCAGTATTAGTCCTAAAATATCACTCTTGCTTACATTCTGATATGCCTGCATACGTGAAAGAAAAAGTGGTCCAGGGATTGCACATGGGAGTGCAATCCCTGGAGCCACGTGACAGCATCCTTCATGCGAGATTGCTGAGTAAGATGTTGGACTCTAGCACACAAAGGCTGGAGGCAGGAAATCCAAGTTGGAGACTGTTATAACCTCCAGGTAAGTAGTATGGAGAGCTTTAACCTATCATAAGAGAACTGGAAGTGGGTATGACTTGAAAACAAACTGGATATTGGGTGGTTGGGGGAGGGATACTGAGGAGAGGAAGAGTGAGGCAGATGACTCTCCAGACAGTGACTAGAAGGACAGCACTGCTATGAAAAGAAGCTAAGTCTGGAACTGTGGTTGGATCTTGGTACTTCAGGTCCTGGGGTTATGCAGTGGGATATTCATTACTCCTTTACACAGTGCCAGGCTCCTGTGTGATGTTAAACAGGTGCCATTCATTTTATTTCCCGGCTAAATGAAATCTCTATCTATACTACCACTCACCAGTAATGCTGAGTGGGTTAACTCAATGTTTATATATGTATTGTTAACCTTAGATAAAAGGATTACTATTTGGGAAGGGGAAAAGTAAAAGTTGATCTCCCATACAGCTCAGGTTTTCTTAAGAATAGGTTTCCATCTTCTTTCCATTCACTGACTTCAGGTTTACAATGAACAGGAATTCTTTTCGATAGTTAAAATGTTACACATTTCTTAACACCTGTCGAAATACTCTAAATGCATTTTAGTAGAATTAAAGTGCATGTTTGTCTTTGTGTGTGTGTTTAAAATATTATACGTTATTTATACGATATATATAAGATTATATATATCTTTATGGCTAACCACTGAAAATCTAGTAGGTAAGCGTGGCAGAAAGTAAACTAGAGATCCAATACACAATGGAAGGTGGTTTGCAAATATGGCATGTATAACGTGTGTAGGAAAAGGTAAAAAGAGATTGTATATACACTGGAATGAGACAATGCATTCCAGCTGACACTGCATAGCACTATAAGCAAAATGGGGATCCCAATGGTATGATTAATAGCACAGCAATAAGGCCAGTCTTACAACACTTATCACTTATAAATAAATTGAATGAAAAATCAGGATATCTGGTGACAGTAAAAAAAGAATATCTGCACTTTTAAAAAAAGAAATTGAGGCTACCATTAAAAACATATTCACAGGGACTTCCCTGATGGTGCAATGGTTAAGAATCCGGCTGCCAATGCAGAGGACACGGGTTCAAGCCCTGGTCTGGGAAGATACCATATGCCGCGGAGCAACTAAGCCCGTACGCCACAACTACTGAGCCTGCGAGCCACAACTACTGAAGCCTGCGTACCTAGAGCCTGTGCTTCGCAACAAGCAAAGCCATCACAGTGAGAAGCCCGTGCGCCGCAACAATGAGTAACCCCTGCTCCCCGCAACTAGAAAAAGCCTGCGTGCCGCAATGAAGACCCAACGCAGTCAAAAATAAATAAATAAAAAAAAACATTCACACAAAATGGTGGTTCAGAGAACACAGAGATTGTACTTAAGTGTACATGAAACTGTTTCTTCCCAGGAAAAAAAAAATATTCAGAATAAAATTTCTCATTTGTATCATGATTTTAAAATTCTCATTGAAGGTTCCCTATAAAATTCATAACTTTTAAAGTTATTCTATAGAAATCAAACAAATGATAGAAAACAATACAAATATATTATTAATAGAAGCTGAAAGTAAAAATTACTGAAGGCCTGTAAGATTTTATTTTGGGTCAACAAATTTAGATAAATCTATTTGCCATAACTGAAATAAGGATAATGCAGGCACACAAACATTCTCATGGATAAAATTTTTAAATTTTCATTTATTCATTTGAAATGCAAAAACAAAGTACACTATTCCATCTAAATCAAAGAGAGGCAATAATGTCAGTTTAAAAGTTCAATGACCCTCACCTAACCGAAACCAAAGTGATAAGCTACAGAATAAAAAAATACATATATGACATATATACACATATATATAAGTACACATAAAATATACAAAATCTATATCATATACATCCCATGTAATATATAATAAATACATGATATATTATAATATCATCTTCAAATTAGATAAACACCTTCCTTGCAAGTGCCCATGGGCCATTAATAAAAATGTAACATTTATTTGGCCAAAATAAAAACTTATTAATTCTCAAAGCAGAAATTCAGGGCATATTCTCTGACCACAATACCACACAACTAAAAATGAAAATACCACAATTCATCCACAAACAACTGTACCTTGCCAAGAAAGATCAATACAATAAATGAACCCACAAGTTTGTTACCTAAAATGAGGATTTTAAAAGGAGGCTGTTATAGGTCTATAACTAAACAACAAAGCAGAAATTGAAAAAACACATGTAGTATACCACAATATCACCTGACTCTCTTCTAAGTCCTAAAATTATGTCAAGAGGAGGACAAGTAAAAGCTAGGCTGTAGCTCCTTGGACTGATTCTGTTATTTCACAAGAATTAGGCTACTTCTGGTTGAAATAGGATGCAAGTGGGATGCTTGAATACCTGGCTTTACATGACCTAAAATATCTTGCATATATTTTCTGCGGACACCTGAGGCTTATGACACCTCACCTCTAACTTACTAAGTTTTCCTTTCCTCACTGAGGATAGAAAAAAAACAGGCTTTTCAAGTAGGTTCAGGCAGTGAGCTTGAGTATCATGTTCAACATGTCCCCTAGGTTGTGCTTTCACCTGATTATTTCAGCTCTTGACTACCCCCTCTTCTTTGTCACTTTGGACCACTGCTTCCAAAAATTTTCCCACCCTAGTCTGTCTTCTAGGCTGGTCCCTATTCATTTTTCTCTCCTCCTTTCACAATATTCCTTATTCAGACCTGATAATTCCCATTAGACATTGGAAGAATGGACACTAATTTGTTAACTGTTTCCCCCTGATTTATCAACCCCATAGGGTTATTTTCATTTAGGAATTAGACTCTTGTGAAATCAAGTGAATTTCTAATTTGCTATATATGGGTCAGCAAACTATAGCATGGGGGCAAAAACCAGCCCACCACCATTTTGGGGTAAATAACAGGCATGCCCATTAATTTACATATTGTTCAAGCCTGCTTTCAGACTACAAGAGCAGAGTCGAGTAGTTAAGACAGAGAACACATGGTCTGCGAAGGCTATAAACATTTATTCTGGCCCTTTCCAGGAAGTTTGCCGAATCCCAGCCTAGCACAGTGACTGGCACTGCTAAACAGATAAATGTGTATGTATGAATGGTTGAATTCTAGGCAGGAATTTTACCCTCTCCCTTGACCTAAAGGTCTCTTCCCCGCCTCCGGCCTTGATAGCTTCAGCTTAGGCCTTGATGCCAGAGCAGACCTAGTCGGATCCATACACCTTTATGAAGACAGGCCAATATCCACCACTGAGGTCAAGGAATAGGCCTGCACTGCTTGTAGCTCAACCTTAGCTCCGATTAAGAGCCTATCATCTGATATGTGGCCGTTTCCAACATCCAAGGTATGGTGTGTCCTATGAGAGAAATGGACCCTGGGCACTTTGGTCTCCTTAGGGAACAGTCTAGACTCTTCAGCAGGTTCTCATAAGTCATCTGTTGAACACTGTCCCACCTTCATTTCACCTGGCTTTTCCTTTTCTAGTCTGTACTTCTTTGCTAGCTTCAGAGATCCAATCCTCACTTGTTCTTTATTCACTCTGTTGACTGCTGAATGATGCCAAAATCAGGTCTTCACTTTCCCCAGTTACCAAGTTGGGAAGATACCCATTTTGGGGGTTGTAACACTGACTAAGTCTCTCTACCTAGTCTAGTCCTGGCTTAGGCTCAACTGGGGTTAGATTATAGAGATAAGACCAATTACATAGCTGACTCATCCCACACCATTAATCAGAAATTTCTAATTCTTAGCCTTCCCAGAGTTCACAACTCATTTAGCATTGTCATCTGCTCACTGTTGGAAAAAAAAATTGAGACAGTGGATGCCTCTCCATCTTATTATTACTGCTCTTCCATGGGTTTATGATATCACACGGAGGTAGTATTAGTAGCTTTAGGGCAGTCTATCTGGAGGGTCAAGAATATGAGGCTTTTTCTATCTTTCTGAGATAAAAGGAGGCAAAGATTTTTAAGATTTACTTAGAATATCTGGAATTTTTATGATATCAAAGAAATATCTTGTTACTAATCATAAATGAAAGCAAATTATAATAGCGTTATATAATGTAGCTGTGAGTAGTTACTGCTGTTACTATAAAACTTTAGTAGTGAGTATAGAAACTGTAATAAAAATTCTGAATGACAGGAGTTGAAAAGGTAAGATGAAGGATTTAACTAAGAAACAAACATTCTGAGAATACCAGATGGACAGATATACAGCTACTTGGGAAAGCAGCTTTCAAATGTATGGGATGGAAGGTTATATGCTATAGGCATTGGTTGGATGCTCTACAACAGTAAGATTTTAATATAACAAATCAATTAGAAATAACAGCAGTAAGTTTCAGTTTACTTTGAAGAAACTTATCATTGACCTAGAAATGGTTTCCTTTGTTTCAGTTCTCTAAGGTCTTATTCGAGTCCTCACTTGCCTACTCTCCAGAGTGATCTTTTAGCATTTAAGATTAATTCAGGACAAGTACCTGGCATGTTCTGATAGATAAATAGGTCACATACCTTTGAAATAAAAAACCCCACAGGCCTCTTGAATATACTACTCAAATAAAAATGTAAAAAGTTTCAAGTTAAAGATGCCCAAATTGAGCACTGAGAGGCAAAACTAAAATTCCCTTTAATTATATGTATAGTCCTTGTCCTAAAATAAAGCTTAGAATAATTTCTACAGATATTGAAAAAGACCCTCTTCGAATCAGGAGACTAAGAAGAAATGCATATGGGACTTATTCAAAATGCTTACATGTCAGGCTATAATGGTGAAACATTGTTAAAGCTACTTTCCAAAGATCTGGTTCAAAGTGAAAATCTCTCATGCCAAAGCTCTCCACTAACAAGTCTTGTGATCTACATGTTGAGGACTTGATTGCATTTTACTCACTCCTAATACAATTAATGAGGCATCATGGGCAATCACAAACCAAGGCCTGTCTGAGTTTTCTCCTAAATCATATTCTTAGTATTTCTTGAGTACTAATCATACTTAATCATAATCAAAGTACTTCTTGAGTTGATTTGGAAATTGGCAATAGTCATCTTCTGATTTACTATGCTTTAAGTTTTTTGTAACATACTGATAGGCTAGAAACTTTATGTATTTGATGCACAACATTTTGAAGTAAGAATAAAAAGTCCCAAAACATCCACTGCGGATTTATGGGTTGTGTGTAGAATATGATACAAGATTCTTTAACTCACCTCCAGATGCCTTTGACCTTTCTTTCAACTTTTCTGCAGCCATTTCACCATAGCTGGGAAGTTCTGACATCTTCACTCCAGATCGAGCTTCTGCTATTAGCTGACGAGCTCTCTCTCTCAGCTGCCGACGTCGCTCTTCATCTTGCTGCTAAGATATATTGAACAGTTGCCAACTCAGTAATTGACAGAAATGCAATTTCATTTTCAATCTGATCATCATGATAGTAACTGGTTTACAGCATGGTGCTTGGCCCACATTATAAATAGGATGCTCTATATCAGTTGGATGTCATACCATTTTTAAAAGACATCCAAGAATCAGATTTTTAAAAAACATTTACAAATTATTGTATTATGTCTGTTAAAGATTCAAACTAGCCTTTAAAGAATGTTTGGCAATATAATTACTGAGAAAAGAGCAGGATCTACTATTAATAAAATAATCAGGCTTATAGGAAAAAAGTAACAATACTGAAAACAGAATTTCAATTAATACCTTATTTTTTTAACATTAGAATTTAACTTGCAATTTTCTAGTAAAGGCATACAGCACTGGCTAAAAGAAATCTTTGATCAAATATAGGAAGTGGTATTTTTAGGGGGCTACAGCAGGAATGGGGATAGTACACATTAGTTCCACAGTTATTGTTGTTGATAGTTTTAAAATCAGAATTGGGTAACTGATGTACTTCTGTCCTTATTTCTACTATGCCTTCCCCCCAGACAAACATTGAGAAGAAAAAGTAAAAACTAGTGTGGTTTTTGATATTTAAAATAACTAAAAATGACAGAGAATTAAATAACTAAAATAGGTTTTGCCTCCTAAAAAAGGGCTATTATGAATTGCAAATAATCAATGTGAAATTGCTTTGTAAACTGGCAAGTATATGATATAAGGCATTATTATGACAAAACAAAGCCTGAAATAATATGGCCCCAACATATCTGTGCAGTTATCTTCCCTTAACCTCTCCCAATCTCTATAAAACCTCACATCTATTTATACAAAATTGTTTGTATCATGTAGTTTCATGCATCCATGGATTTGAATATATCATTTTGTCTTCCTGAAATGTTCTTCTATCATCTATTTAACTCCTACTCATTCTTCAAGATTCAGTTTAAATCCACTAAACTTCCCCTGACTACTCTTCCCTCCTCCCCACTGGTGGAATGAAGTTCTCCTTCTTCTTTGTTACTATAGTACCGTGTGTGCGCACGTGTGTGTGTGTGTGTGTGTGTGTGTGTGTGTGTGTGTGAGATTACTTTTTAAAATAATACCTGTCAAGTTATAACTCTGTACAAACAACTCCTTCTCAGTAGAACTGAGCTACTTGAATGCAGGAGCTAGATGTGATTTATCTTTGTATCTTTGGTCCTTAGTACATACCTTGGCACTTAGTATTAGATATGAAAACTTAACGATTTATACTTTCAAAGCTTATATTATAGAGGGAAAGATAAAACAGCCACAATAAGGAGGTACAATAAAAACAGATGAAGAGTTCAGAAGAAAGAGGTTTGTTTTTGTGTCTTTTTTTTTCTTCTTCTTTTTTTTTTTTTTGTCAAGGGGAATGATCAACCTGAGTTGTATCTGAGAAAGATTAAAGATTAATCTGACAACAGTGTATACGATAGGCTGGCCTGGGGGACTGGAAAGAGACTACTTAGGAGGCTCTTATAAACAGTACAAGGAAGCTATAATGAGATTCAGAACTGGGATGGTGGCAATGGGAATGGAAGGAGACAGGTGTAAGAAATACATCAGAGCTAGGATTGGTACCTGTACCAATTCTTAGTAACTGATTAGATGTAGAGGGAAGAAAAAAGCTGAGTCAGAAGAGACAGGGGTAAGACACTAGCTTGGTAGAGTTTAAGGCTAGACAATTCTTTCACAAATTTTGAGATGGCTAGAATAGAGAGCTGTCAAAATTAATGCGGGTAGATTAACAGAGGTATTGAATGGACCCAGAGACAAGCTTGAAGCTCCCAGTGGACAAACTGAAGCAATTTCAGTATCAAAACAAACAAGCAAACAATGACTGCAATGAATTGAATCAACAAAATCACACACTGAATCAATGAAAACTCATCAATTCATTATGATATTCAGAAAGTTCTTAGAAGGATATATAAACTCATTTGAGGTAGCTTTTTTTTTTTTTTGCGGTACGTGGGCCTCTCACTGTTGTGGCCTCTCCCGTTACGGTGCACAGGCTCAGTACGCGCAGGCTCAGCGGCCATGGCTCACGGGCCCAGCCGCTCCACAGCATGTGGGATCTTCCCGGACGGGGGCACGAACCCGTGTCCCCTGCATCTGCAGGCGGACTCTCAACCACTGCGCCACCAGGGAAGCCCTGAGGTAGCTTTTAAAAGAACTCCTGAAAATTACTAATTAGAGGAAAAAAATCAAACACTTATCCTGTCTTTCCAGTGGGAACTGAAGTTTAGGGTAACTAAATAGTCCCAGTCACTTACAGAAAGCTCAACTTTATAAAATAATACCAGCTGTAATAATAATATTATGTATTTTCCAAAGATGGCCATGATAGTATTTCTCATCCCACATGCCTTCTGCAACATGACCTTGCCATTCCCTCGTCAAAAGGTAAAGCTTAATTCCCCTCCCCTTGAGTGTGGGCCAGCTTTAGTGACTTGTACATAATCAACAGAATGTACAAGTGCTACAGGTGATTTTCAACGCTAGGTCAGAAAAGGCTACACCCCTTTTGTCCAGTTCTGTTGAAATTCTTGCATTTTGTACTTTCTGGGAACCTAGCTGTCATGCTGTGAAAATCCCAAGCTACACGTAGGTGCACCAGTCCACATTCCCAGCCAAGTTCAGCCTTAAGTCTTCCTGGCTCACGTGTCAAACATGAATAAAGCCTTCTTCAGAATCTCCACTTTTAGCCATTTTGGGTCACCTCCAACTATTCAAGTCTCCCCAGCTGACACCCCAGACAATGTGGAACAGAGACAAAGAATCCACACTATACCCTATCTGAAGTCCTGACCCATAGAATCTGAGAATAAAAAAAATTTTTACACCATTAAGTTTGGTATTGTTTTACAGCATTAATAATTGGACCATATGCTTAAGTAACACCACACAGATTATTCCCTAATTGCAAGAGGAAAACCTAATTTTAAATGAAGAGATCAGAACTAGATCAGGGATTAGAAACCACTACTCTAACGGTCAGTCTTAGCATCACTAATGTTGAATCAACCATATGTTATGTTTTTTTTAATTTTTAAATTAAATTTAAGTTTTTACTTATTTTTGACTGTGTTGGGTCTTCATTGTTGCACACAGGCTTTCTCAAGTTGTGGTGAGTGGGGGCTACTCTTCGTTGCGGTGCGCATGCTTCTCATCGCAGTGGCTTCTCTTGTTGCAAAGCACAGGCTCCAGGTGCACGTGCTTCAGTAGTTGTAGCACGTGGGCTCAGTAGTTGTGGCTCGCAGGCCCTAGAGCACAGGCTCAGTACTTGTGGTGCACGGGCTTAGCTGCTCCATGGCCTGTGGGATCTTCCTGGACCAGGGATCAAAACCGTGTTCCCTGCATTGGCAGGCGGATTCTCCACCACTGCACCACCAGAAAAGTCCCTGTTATATGTTTTTTGATATGAAACACATGAAGCGAACACCACCTATAATATTCTAGCCCAGATGTCTAAAGTGAATCTACTAAGCATTCAGATACAACCTCCAGTTTATCATAAACACAGGAGACAGAGAAACATGATAAATGACACAGCAAGGAAGCAACCAAACAAATCTAGAAAGTAGGATATTCAGGCCAATTAATCTGGTTATTTTAATAAGAGTTGTCTAAACAAACACAACAAAAAACAATTAATCATCATCTCCACCAACAAAAGGGACTTGACCAGATGCAATGTGTAGTCCTAGGTTAGATACTAGTTTGGATAAACCAGCTGTAAAGGACACTGTTGAATCAATTAGAGGAATCTGAATATAATTAGAGTTATTAAATGAGAGAAAATACAACTTGACTGAAAAACAGTTTATATAGTAATAACTTTGTTTTGTCTTTTTGGCAAAATAAATACATACATAAGACTTGGAAGGTTATTCACAAAATTGACATGGTGGAGATATCTGGGTATGGAAATGTGATATTTTTGTTTTCTTTGTCTTCATTTTCTAACTTTCTATAATACACATGTACTACTCTTGTAATAAGAGTTATTTTTCAAAAGTCTTGGGGGGAAGGGAGGAAAGACATGAGATGGTAGGCTTCTGGGGTGGGTGGTAGGGGCAAAAGAAGAGAGATGTAACGTTCACGGGAGATTTTCTTTTCTTTTTTAAAAAATATTTATTTATTTATTTTGGCCGTGCTGGGTCTTAGTTGAGGCACGTGGGATCTTAGTTGCCGCGTGGGGGATCTTCTTTGCAGCATGCAGGATCTTTAGTTGCGGCGTGCATGTGGGATCTAGTTCCCTGACCAGGGATCGAACCCGGGCCCCCTGCATTGGGAGCACAGAGTCCTAGCCACTGGACCACCAGAGAAGTCCCTCAAGGGGAATTTTCTTAATATTTAGAGACGCGAGCTTATTTGTAGTTAGAGGAGTAGTATGTACTGGGCAGTGTGAGACCAAAGACGCAAGAATAATATACAAAAATCCTTAGTTCATTATTAATACTTCTGAACTTAGAAAATAAAAGGAAATGCAGGCTTGATAATGGTAACTTTGGTGACAGTTGCTGATATTTCTTGAGCTTTTATGTGCTAAGTGCTTTATATGCATGATCTCATTTAATTTTTACAACCTGATTTTTACCAATGAGAATATTTAAGTTTAGAGTTCCAAGATCACACAGCTAGAACTGATGTCTGAGCCAGGAGTCCAGCCCAGGTCTGTCTGACTACAGGGCCCTGCTTTTAACCTTCAAACTATTTGATCCCCCAAAAGTATCAAATTACATGACCAACTGAGGAAAATTGAGCTTTTACTAAACTTTCATCTTTCAAACTTAAGAAAAGTTAAGAGCACTAATAAAAACCATTATTTGATATGCCTCAGGCAACTAGGTTTAAGTGAATTTCACTGCGTGTAATAACTTCTCACAGAGCTGGAATCTGGTGATTCAGACTAAGATGAAGTGGTCTTGGGTCATCTTAACTGCATAAAAATGAAATAAATGATTCTACCTTTATGAATATGAAATGGGAACCTAGTTTTTTCTTACCAGCTACCGCTTCCCCCTCCTCCCCCAATAATATTCCCACCTGCAAATGTTTCTGAGAGCTTACCAAGAGTGCAATTTAAAGCAGGCAATCATTAATAAAACCAACTCTAAATACTAAGTAGGGACACTTTATCAATTTCCATGTAAATTGTTTGTTTGTACCTACTTACCCATCATTGTTCTCTATACAATAGAAAAAATGTAAACAAACAAATCAGAATGCAGCCCTAATGGGACTTTCTGTTTATAACCATTAGCCCAGAGGTGTGCTGTAATTCAGTTCTCAAGTAGCAAGATTTAGCCTCATTAACAGACTACAAGGGCAGGTTACAACTCATAAAACCCTACAGTAAACAAAGTTTATGGACACAGCACAAAATCTTGAGCCTGACTGACAGAATTCTAGTTCCCTATCAGATTGCCCTGATTTACTTTTCTGCTAACGTCCTAACACCACAGAGATAATTTTGCTTGGGCCTTGGAGGGCTCCAGTGGGATGGCATATCTGCGTTGTTTGTTTTCTCACCCATTGAGTTTCCTTAAGACAAAGAACCAACTGAAAAAATAGAAGTTAATTGTTACAGTCAGAAGGAAAAGCTTGTAATTATAGAAATTGATTATGCAACCAATTTAATTGATAGTATTATTAAAATCCAGATTCCTTATATGTAAAACTAATTTTTATATATAAGCTTCATTAAAAGTCAGTTTTTACAAATTGGGAGATTGGGAATGGATAACTAATAACATGCTGTATAAAAAAATAAATAAAATTAAATTAAAAAATTTTTAAAGTCAGTTTTTACAGTAATATTTAAAGAATAGATAGCAAAAAAATTTATGTGTCTTTTACTCAAAACATATTGTTTATATCAAAGGAATAAAATGACCAGAGAGTAAGGGCAGTGATTATTTCATCATTTTTTATGTTTGTATAGGTGAATATTTCTGACAATGATGGTTTGCCTAAACCTACTCAAGCACAGAAATGTGTTATCTGTTTTGACCCTTCTGCATTCAAAAGAAGATAGAGACTCACAGCTGTAAATAAGTCATCTGTTTACTATATCTGCTGATAAAAATAAAGGAATCTTTTCAATGGGATGCAAAGGTAAGTAACTTAGAAGATTGCTGTCATTAAAAGTACACTCGAAAAATTCAACACATAGGAAACCTATGTATCTTTCATTTACCTGCCTAGTCTAAATAAACTTAAAAAAATTGAAGTAGGCTCCTATTTCTAAGAATGGGTCTGATGACATTTACCTTTTTCTATACAGTATTATTTACAGAGTTAGACCGAGTTATATAGAACATTCTAGCTTTTGTAAGACAGATGTACTCTTTAGAGGGTTTGATGGAAGCTGTATTTTTGAGTAAATACTAGCTGTGTGCCTGTGCAGTGTTTTCACACATGTTGTCTCACCATTCACCACTCTGAGGTAACCACTATGACTCTGATTTGATAGAAATGGAATCTCACTTAAATATACTGCCCAAGGTCATACATCTTGTAAATGGCATAGTAAGAATTAAAATCACTGTCTGTCTGATTTCAAAGTGCTGGTCCTAGCTATTACATTACTGGTGTTCAGAAAATTTGTCTGAGGCCCTACTGCTATTGTCATTAAAAAAAACAACAGTTCTTTACTTACACTTGGGCTATACAAATCAGGTTAAACTCCCCTTTGTGCTACTGAATACAGAGAGGTAAAGAGAAATTAACTTACTTATATTCATTTAAAACTTAGGTTCCTGACTTTAAATTATAAGTCTTCAGAAAAGTACTGAATGTGGTACATTTAAGCTTCACTTTCCTCTTTGTTAACATCTTCAGAATAAGGCAAAAGTCCTGTTATGGTACAAAAAGCTTGTATTTCAACACAATGAATTTAAAATATTCAAATATAGAAGATGGATCAGAACTAACCACTTTGGACATAAACTGAAAAAATATTTAGCCCTTTCACAGCATGTCTTCAAGTTACTATTTTTCTTATCGTTCTAAAATGGTCTACAATCTGCCATAGATAGACGCACTAGTAAAACTTGACAATTTAAGGACAAACTCTTCAAGAATAAGTAATGTAATTCCTTGTTTCCTTTCCATAAAAATGTATTGGTATGCAATTTTTATATTTCACAGTTCACCGACATCTAGGCAAGCTTTCTTCCACTGCTTCAATGGTGCTACTTTTAATTTTATCCTCCTTAGTCGTAGTAATTAAAGTGATCAGCAGTGGCATCCCAGCGGCTTTGACACAGCTACAACCCCCTAGCAGACTTTTGCTTTTAAGGGGAAGGGGAAGAAAAAGACTAGAGTTTCATTTCACAGAGAACAAGAAAATCAAGCTTCTCCAATCCTCAACTTTATTCAATTGTTCTTTCAGCAGCCTTTGGATCTTAAGAATCAAATAAAAATGGCTGCCATGGGGGGTCCTTTTTATACTTGCCGCAAATGTCAACGACTGACATTACTTTAGCCAAAAAATGATGCCATGGATGTGTGAAGGTGAATTAGAACATGAGAAACTGTCAGTGTAGCTGCTGAGATCAGTACCCACCCAAGGGTGTCTTTCATAACATTAGATATTTTTATTCAGTCAGTTGAAAACTATAGATTGAGAAGTCTTTCTATTTAAGAAACATGTCTACACACATTTTCATGAAATAAGCTTTTACAAAATTTAGAAATATATTATTTCAAATAATGTAGTTTGCATCCTTAGTCTTTGTAAATTTGTGTTTATAACAGCACAAAGCACCCTATTTCTATCAACAAACCCATATTCCATACTATCTTGTGCTTACTTGAGTTCTTCAGTGTTTCATATGGTCTTAGGAGTTAGACTTTTATTAATTGGGCTAAATACATTTTAACTTATCTAAATTTTTTTATAGGGCTTTACTTAGTACTGCTAATATTTCACAGGATTCTGTTCTCAGAATGGTCCGTG
>NC_045775.1:50708239-50850739 GCF_008692025.1 Phocoena sinus | reverse complement strand
CATGCTTTGCTTTAAAGCAGAGATGTTTGGAACATGACAAATGGGGAAAAATGTTTTCCACCTGTATGCCCAAGCCTATCTGTGGAGACGTGTAATACACCTCTGTGCAGAGTGTCTAACATATGTGAACATTTCCCCTTTGATGTTGAACCACGGGTCTTAAGTGTGCTCCCCACTGTCCACTTCTACTCTGTGAGTCAAACTGAAGTTCTTGAAACGGGGCCAATGGCTTTGCTGGAGTGTGAACATGCTCTCGTTCTATAAGAAAGAGTAGCCCAATCCAGGCATTGTGTTTCAGTTTCTTTTATGAAATAAGTCACTTTCTGGGGATTGCTATTTGCTTTTGAAAGCTGAAGGAGCCAATCTGGGGTCTAAGGGGCTGGAGAGGAAGTCCCCAAATGCTGACAATTGTTTCTTCCTCTGTGTGAGTTTGAAGCTATTGTCCAGACAAGAAAATGTAGGGTCAGTCTGGCCCAATGCAGGGAATTCTGTATTTCAAACACACGTCATGTCATTTTCTTTAATTCAGTTGGATGAACCTAAGTGCGTCATGGATTTAAAAACACAAATATAACTCAGTCCCTTTATCGGGGATCATTCAAGAATTGATTAATTTTCATGGAAATAATACATTAGTAGCATTTTCCCTCTGACATATGCACTTTCTTAAAGTATGACTGCTTTGTGAATAGAGAATGAAGGACGATTGCCACTACCATGCTTTCCTTTTGGAAAAACAATCCTACCATCTTGGAAACATCGCAAGGAAACGATGGTGACATTTCTTGCTTTTAAGAAAACATGAACATGGTTTTGACTTTGATATTAGAGGCCAGAAATCCTGAAGTGAAATAAACTTCTAATTGAAATAAACTTCTAATAAACTGCTAATAAATAAACTTCTAATTCCTTACCTGATTGTGGATGCAGTCAGGAGGGCCAAAAACCCTCCTTCCCAGTATGTCTTCTCTACCCCAGTGGAGATACTGGAAAGGGAAGAATCATCTTTTAAGCCACTAGAGTCTTGAAACTCTCTCAGAAATAAAATCGATCAATCTTTCAATCATGAATATATTGGGAGTACTTATGTGCCCGAGTCTGTGCTGAGTGCTGGTATTGGTGGCTTACAAAATACTGTTTTTTCTAATCAAGTTCTGTGTCTCATTGAAGAAGTCAACAAGACGGTATGATACACAGAGTTCTCTCTCCACTTCCTCTCAGGTAGGGAATTCTTACATTTGGAGAAACTGGTCATGAGGCCCAATTAAGGTAGGCAGTTGAGGTCTTCATTTATATTTTTATCCTTCTGATATTAACTGAGTGACCACCAAGTGCCTGACACTGTGCCAAGTATTGAGGAAGACGCCCATAAGTATAAAATAGTACCTTGCATCCAAAGACGTGTTGTCTCATTGGAAAAGCATACATGAAATAATTAAAAAGCAATGGAAGGTGGTATAGGAGGTGCACACCACAGATGTCCTAAAGTTGTGCAGGAAGGAGATGCCTAATTATGAGGTTCAGAAGACAGTCAGTTTTAGCCGACTATTGACTATGAGATTAGGTCCTTAAACTAGTTCTGAAAGTCTTCTATACAGTCATCCAACTGACAAAAAGAAAAAATCTTCAGCTAAGTTAGCAGGTTAGAAAGTAGTGTTAACGAGCCCGTGATGATAAATTGTAATAAAATCCCAGCAACAATGCCAGGTGCCATTTATTAAGCTTTTATTCTATGATAGACATTGTGTGCTGAGTGATCTCCATGTACTATCCAACTTAATCCTCGTTACAACCTTCTGTAATGGGTACTTTTGTTATTCCATTTTACAGATGAGGACATTTAGATTCAGAATGAATTAACTTGCCTAAATGGGAAGTGGCAGAGGTGAGATTCATACCAGATCTGTGATTCCCAGAGTCATGACCTGAATGATGAGGGCACACCACCTGGTTCAGCCTCATGTGGCCCAGGTCATTGTAGCTGGGAAGGGATCTGGCCTCCATAGTCCTGTGGCTCTTTAGCAGCTACGCCTGACTTACGCAGGGTGAGAGCATAGAGATGCTGGTACAAATCTGTCTTCCATCCTTGGACCAGACCACCAACTTAGCTCTTCTGAGCAATGAGTTTGAGGAAAGAGTGAATGATAATTAAATGACCATAGTATATGGCAGACTGACCTTGATTTAGGGGGAAATGGGGCCACCAAAGGGTACAAAAATGAGAACATAAGGTCAGAATGTTTGTCAGTGGAGCTGCAGCTTGTTTGGGGAAACACAGAGGCATGGGAGCGTTTTTACACAAAGTCACTAAGAGGCCATGGGGATTTGGGGCTCAGCAGTCACCACGGCTTCTACCAACTTTCTGAGAAAATAATCGTTAATAGTGAGCTGCCAGCCAATTGTTTAATTTCCCCTTAGGCTAATTGGACTCTGATCACAAACATCCCATACCTCTGACAAGGATGCTTGTGAGCTCAGTGCTGGGATGAGCCACATCTTGCAATGTCTCGAAGGTGTGGGTGAGGAAGATCAGGAGCAGGTGACACCTTAGCGTTGATTTGAAGCAGCTGTTGCCTTCAATTGCTGCCTCTGCTGTTTTCCAGGGGGTGGGGGAGCTGTCAGGGCCCTCACAGAAAGTTGTTGTCACCTTCAGCTCCTGGGAAGATCAATGAGCCCTGTTCATGGTTGGGTTTTGTGGGTGCTTGAAAACAACTTCTTGACAAAATGTGCTTCCCAGTTTTATCAAGCGCTCCAAACATCCAGTATGGTAATAAGTATTATTCCAATCCAAAGACTAAAAAGATCTGATCAAATGCTTAATAGATGTCTGCAACTGGGTTGGTGGCTTGAAGTAATAGAACAGTGATGAGCTGTGTGACTTTGAGCAAGTTACTTAACCTCTCTGAGCCTCAGTTTTCTTTCTTTTTTCTTTTTTCTCAAAGTATAGCTGATTTACAATGTTGTGTTAGTTTGTGATGTACAGCAAGGTGATTTAGTTATACATATATATTTTTTCATATTCTTTTACATTATAATGTATTACAAGATATTGAATATAATTCCCTGTGCTGTAGGACCTTGTTGTTTATCTGTTTTATATACGGTAGTTTGTATGCGCTGACCTCAGACTTCTAATTTATCCCCCGCCCCCGCCACCCTTCCCCCTTTGGTAACCATAAGTTTGTTTTCTATGTCTGTGAGTCTGTTTCTGTTTTGTAAGTAAAAGTTCATTTGTACTGTTTTAGATTCCACATATAAGTGATATCATATGATATTTGTTTTTCTTTGTCTGACTTACTTCATTTAGTAAGATGATCTCTAGGTCCATCCACGTTGCTGCAAATGGCATTCTTTTACTCTTTTTTTATGGCTGAGTAGCATTTCACTGTATATATATACCACATCTTTATCCATTCAAGTGTTGGTGGACATTTAGGTTGCTTTAATGTCTTGGCTATTGTAAAATAGTGCTGTAATAGATACATTGGGGTGCATGTATCTTTTCGAATTAGAGTTTTCTCCAAATATATGCCCAGGAGTGGGATTGCTGGATCATAAGGTAACTCTATTTTTAGTTTTTTGAGGAACCTCCATACTGTTTTCCATAGTGGCTGCACCAGTTTACATTCCCACCAACAGTGTAGGAGGGTTCCCTTCTGAGCCGCAGTTTTCTCTTGTCAGGAAAAAGGGTAATATTACCTGCCTGTAAGGGCTGTTGAGAGCATTAAATTAGGCAATTCATGTAAAGAACTCAGCACTGTCAGCTTTGGGAAGTCCCTCTGAAAACAAGGCTCCTTTTGTTTTCCAATGAGAAGATCCATGGAGTAATCCCAGAAGTTGTAATCCCATGGTCAATTCTCGGTTTTCTCCTTGAGTTTGATTTTAGGAGCAGGGACATGGTTCACATAAAGACATCACACAGAGTTATGGAAAGCTGTCCATTTTTCAAGAAGTTTTTAATATTTTTAGTTAAACATGATGCTTAGATGTGGGTCCTTGGCTCTTGTCTCTTGATTCAGAGTCCTATCCAGTGTCCTCTTATAGAACAACCCCACAGCTTGCTTGTCCACCTCCCTAAGTGGGCAGGTACCTGCATCTGCAGTGCCACTAGATGCCCTGCCGTCCACACTGTCTAGGACCCATAGACACTCCAGCCTTCGCGAGCCCTGGGCGTTCATGTGAGTTTTAAGTGTGAGCAGTTTCCAGAAAGCCAAGATGGTGTGTCGGGTTAAGACTCCCGTGCCTTTCTCTTTGATTCATTATAGGCTCTGGTGAGAAAACAGGCAGTTAATATGCAGAGTTCCTGTGCTTAAAACACTGAGAGTGTGTATATGTATTTTTTCTCTACACTTTAAAAATACGTATAAATGTAACACTCTTCTTTGCTCATAATGAACAAAATGTCCAAAGTAGTGCTTAAAATACATTTTGAACAAACAGAAGCTGCATCTGGAAACATGGCTAGTGGGAAGTACAACTGTTTGGAGGGGTTTAAATTTTTTTCCTTTTCCTAAGCAAATGCTCTGAAAAGTTCATTTTATATCAGAACAGCTTTTTCTCGAACCTGTTTTAAAGTTAATTATCAAAATCTTGCATCTTCTATCTCTCGCCTATGGATCCCTGCTGGGTTTGTTGTTTCACTTTCCTTGGGAAGGAGTCACTCTGTAGAAGATCATCTGCATGATGTCACAGTCCAGGGACTCTAACCATCCTAGCTAATCAGCTTAGAACATCAGCACCTCCTTAATGTGGGATTTGGGACCTTCTGGATGCAGGGCGAGGAGCTGAACTAGTCTGCAAGCACGTCACTTTTTTCTTTTGCTTTAAGCAAGAATAATTTGCCTTTTTCCTCTCATCGTTCTCCCTTGTTGTTTTGCCCCTGAAAACTGTGCAGCAAAAGCAACCTCCAGGGTGGACACTAAATCTTCTGATGCAGGCAGAGCAGTGATAACATCTGAACTGAGGGTGCTTTTCCGGGGCACGCTTGACAGATGTAGCAGGGCCTTTTAGGATTTAGTGCTGGAGCATATCTGTTACCCGCGCCGCAGCACAGCGTGACGGGAGCTGTGTGGTAATCTCCCATGAATTCTGTCTGACTTTTCAGAGCGGCTGAGCAGGTCGCTGTAGGATGCAGAGGCTCTGCAGCCAGGTGGGGAAAGGCAGACCTTCGGCTGGAAGCTCTTTGAACTGTCTTCTCCGGGCACGTTTCGCAGGTGGGCTTCTTCCCGCCCTGGAACGGCTCCTCCCCAGGCTCCTTTTGCTTTCGGAGATATCATGGCAAATTTGCTTTCACCCCACTGGCTTCTGAGTGTACAGTTTCAAGAGCCCAAATTTAATTTCTAATATGGCTAATAGGGCCAAAGTGATTGCTTTGATGGAGTGGCAGCCTGCCTGGGTCTTTGACGGGGAAGTAAATATGATACATGCTAAGATTTCTTTCCTCCTTTCTTCCCTCCCTACCTCCTTCCCTCCCTCCCTTCTTTCCTTCTGTCCTTTCCTCCCTCCCTCCTGCCATCCTGCCTTCCTTCTCTTTCTCTCTCTCTCTCTTCCCTTCTCCCTTCGTCGCTGGCTCTGACAGAGGCCCAGCTTCTCCACAGATACAGCCGAATGGTGTCTGCCCCCAGTTCCTACCCCACGAGCCTATTTTGGTTCTACTAGAATGTGCTCTTGGGTGACTCCATCCTCCTCTGCTCTAACAATTACCTTGGCATTTTATAAAAATACCAAGATTGATCACAAACACCAAATTGTTTAGATCACAGATTAAAGTTTAATTTTGGAGTTTTGCTCTAGGGTTAGAATCAGCTTCAGAGTCTGTGTCGCACAGGAGGTGCTGTAATTTGTTTTAAGGATAAGGCCTTCGGGCAGCTGTGCATAAAATGAGCATGATTCCTTATTCCCACGGTTGATTTTTGAATGGGAGTGCAATTAGAATTTTTTCACCCAGAAGCACATACAGTCAGAGCAAAGATAATACCTTGAATACATATTCGGCCTAGGAGACCTCTCCTGGAAATTTGTTTATTGTTCACCAAGTCCTAATGCAAAGAGATCCATGCCTTCCTTAACACCAATAAACTCACCCTTTTTTTTTTTTTTTTTTGCGGTACACGGGCCTCTCACTGCTGTGGCCTCTCCCGCTGCGAAGCACAGGCTCTGGACGCGCAGGCCCAGAGGCCATGGCTCATGGGCCCAGCCGAAACTCACCCTTTAATTTGAAGTCTGGTGTGTTCATAGAGACTCTAGCAGTGTCCTTGTTATTATGAAGTGAGACTTCAATGATGAATTTTAGTGTCATAGATATGTGCAACTGGTTACTTTTCTTTGCAGAATAGAACCTACTAGAAGCCAATGGATTCATAAACTCAATGGCTGCAGAGATTTCCTGCCATGCCGGGGAGCCCACTCCCAAGTGGCATCGAGCAGCCACCTCCCTCATAGAACTGTAAGCAAATAATATTTTTTCTGATTAACAGTGCTGACCACATTTGTCTCTGCGGAAAGAATGTCGGAATCAATGTCCACAGGGTACTCATTTAACCTCAGGAGCAGAGGTGATCTTCTCTTGGTCATTTGGAGGCCATGCTCACTGAAAATGGGAATCTGGCTCCACTGACTGGTCATTGTATGCGGTGGGGACAACTCCCCTGGGCTCTGCGTTAAAAGTAGGGACTCACACATACCTTGCTGATGAATATTCTAGCACAAGCATCTATCTGTTTATCTCTCTGTGTGTCTCTCTAACGTATTTCTTTTAAGGCGTAGAGTCTCCAGAGTCTATGCTCCTTGAGGAGGGTTTCTTTCTGGAAATCAAGGTCTTAGAATATCTATATTGATTTAGGATTTCCAAAATTGAAAGTCTGTATACATTTTTGGGGGGAAGAAACTCATTTCAGTGAGGTCTGTGGTTTGAGTAAACATGTAACATCCCTGTCGCATTCTTTCGTTGCCTTAAAATGTACCTTATAGACTATTTGGTGCTACTTTCTGGAGGAAGTTTGAGACCATCAGTTGAACAATCACCTTCTCTCTTTCCGGACCCCCTTCACTCCTACCTCAGCGAACTCATCAAGCTGAGTTTCATTTTATGTCAGGCAATATCTTAAATACAGTTTTGTTTATGAAATTATAATATGTTTGGATATGATATTGACATTGATAGGCACAAAAGGCACTTAATAATAACCAGGTCTAGAGAATACAAATCCACACCAGCTCTCCTTTATTGAACACAAAAACACTCAAAGTTAATGGCCGCTGAAGGCATTTTTGGCTCTGTTGTATGTGATAGGGTGATTTTTCAGTCAAACAGGCAGCCTATGTATTGAACGTTGGTGGTTGACCAGCCGACTTGGTCCGAATGTTCCAGTTGGCAGTGCAGTGGAACAGGTAGGAAGAGCTGGTGTAGCTTTGGAGCCAGAGAGCATGTGGCCTGGATGACTCTTACACAGGCTGTTAAAGAGATGAACACCCTTTTGTGGGCTAGTTCCCTGTTCTCCCAGAGATGCTGAAGTTGGTGGGAGGGTGGCAGTCAGTCAGTTGAAGACCCTCATGTTATTACTACCCTTTCCTTGGAAATCAAAACCCCAAGGCACTTTGCTCATTCTTGAAAGCCTACTCCCTCAAGGTCTCACTCCTTCATGCAGCATTCCTAATAAACCTAATTCTCATTTTACTTGTACCCTTTCTTAGTTCTCCTAGAATTCAGAAAATGTCAAGCTTTGTAGCATCTGATTATTTAATAACTTTTTCTATGCATATACGTCATTTGCACACTTTTTTCCTTTTTTGCAAATTTGAAGTCTCATTTCTTTGTAAACTGTTTTGTTTTTCTTAAGAATGTACTTTGGGTATCTTTCCACATCAGTAAATATCCTTCTACAGTGTCACTCTTATTAGCTCATAGTGTTCTAGTGTTTGGCTACAACAAACATCATTTAACTAATCTCCCCAGTTGGTGGATATTTGGTAAATTTAGTTTTTGTCTTTGATCCAAGGTTATTATATCACAACTTACTGTGTATAAATCTTTGTGTACTTCCTTGATTATTTTCATAGAATATGTTTCTAGAAGTAGAATAGCTAAATCAAGGAGTATTTAAAATTTGTAGTGCCTTTGAACAGTTTTGTCAAATTGTCCAACAGTAGAATTGTCCAATTCTACCAGTTTATACTCCCACCAGTTGTTATGTATGAGAATGATATTTTTGTCTTAACACCTTCTACATTGTAATTTAAAAAAAATTAGTAATAAGTTTAGAGGCAAAAATTGTTTTTCGCATTTTGGCTTGCATCTTCTTTTATTTATCTATTTTTTTTGAATTTATTTTATTTTATTTTTTATACAGCAGGTTCTTATTAGTTATCTATTTTATACATATGTCAATCCCAACCTCCCAATTCATCCCACCCCCCCTACCCCCCCACCACTTTCCCCCCTTGGTGTCCATACATTTGTTTTCTACATCTGTATCTCTATTTCTGCCCTGCAAACAAGTTCATCTGTACCATTTTTCTAGGTTCCACATATATGCATTAATATATGATATTTATTTTTCTCTTTCTGACTTACTTCACTCTGTATGACAGTCTCTAGATCCATCCATGTCTCTACAAATGACCCAATTTCGTTCCTTTTTATGGCTGAGTAATATTCCATTTGACTTGCATCTCCTTAAATTTTTTTAGTTTTCCTTAGAATCTGTATTTGGTGTCATTCTCTAGTTGTTCTTTTTTTTTTTTTCTTCCCTTTCTCTTTTGTTCTCTTTTTTTTTTTAACATCTTTATTAGAGTATAATTGCTTCACAATACTGTGTTAGTTTCTGTTGTACAACAAAGTGAATCAGCCGTATGCACATACATGTCCCCATATCCCCTCTCTCTTGAGCCTCCCTCCCACCCTCCCTATCCCACCCCTCTAGGTGGTCACAAAGCACCGAGCTGATCTCCCTGTGCTATGCAGCTGCTTCCCATCTCTAGTTGTTCTGTTTTGCATGGTGATGTTCTTTAACTCCTGGGCATAGGGGCTGTGTTTTCCATTTCTTAAAATAGGAAGCATAGCACTGAGATGTGATAGGTACTTTATGAATTCTTATTCAATTGAATTAATTTGAAATTGAAGAAAAGATTAAAGCCCTATATCTCTTTCATAGTTTTGATAGTTCAGAAATTGGGGAGAAATTTGGGAGAAGGATTAAAAGTGAACGAATTTCCATTAGAAATTAGAAAAATGTAAGATATCAAATAAAAGCAAGTTTGAGAGGTTGTGGGTCAGTAAAATCTCTTACACTTTGCTAGTGGTACAGCTGCTCAAGAGAATCATTTGCCTCTGCCTCATAAGGTGAACATTTGCCCACCCTGTGGCCTAGCAAACCCACCTCTAGAAAAACTCTTGCACATATTCATGAATCTTCATAGCTGTCCTTCTCAGCCCACCAAACATATGGAAATAACTTGAATGCCCATCATCAAGAAAATGGATAAATACACTCCGTTATACAGTGGAATACAATATATGTTACAACATGGATAAATCTTGCAGAATAATATGGAATAAAAACAGTAAGTTTCAGAAAACCACACATAGTATAATACTGGGTTTGTTTAGTTCTCAAGAGCACAAGAAGCTTAAGCCTACACACATTTGTGGTAAAACCAGTCTTAAAAAAAAAGCAATAAAAATTAGGACTGTGATTATGTCTGGAGGAGGAGAGGAAGATGGAGAAAGGAGAGGAGAGATATATGCAAGTGGGTGCAGGTTATTCTCAAAATGTTCTAATTTTTTAATTGGATGGGACTTCACAAATATTCATTACATTGTGCTTTATAAGTTAATATGTGTTATTTGTAAATTCGATTGTTTCGAATAGATTTAAAAGATAACAAACGAAAGAAATAATGAAAATAAAAGGGAATGCTGGTAGTAAGAGAGCAATTTCTTGAGTCTTCTAGCAGAAAACCCTGTCACTTTGTTTGCTATAGTTTCTTAGTGGTGATGGTTGCTTATTTTCTAAATCCCCACTTCAAAAACACTCTTTAAGTCATTGGTGAAAGTGCTTATTAATGGACAAGTGTCCAAGGTGGTTTCTTAGTGCTCCTACCTCCCTTCTGTCCCCTAATGATTTCTCCCCAACGAGGTTGCCCAGTAGATTGGGGTAATGGGCTGGAATAACTCGGTCGATCACTGATGCCTTTCTGGCCAGGCTGACACTGTTCTCAGTCACCATGCAGGCTGAAAGGGTGACTTTTGGAAGTCACAGTGAAGATGCTGTTTTCTGGTTGACAAAAACTCTTATATTTGATTCTATATGTTACTTTCCTACCTGCCTTGAATTCCCATCTGAATATAGGATATGACTGGGTAGTTCAAATATTTTTCTGCAAGGGAGAGGGAGACAGCTTGAGTGTAATGGGAAGGGACAAAACTCCTCGCTGTCTTCAAGAGGTTTGCTATTCCTCCTAGTATTTTGGAAATATTCTGTTTTTCACTTTGAGTATTGGGCTAGGACAACTAGAGGTGATTTTGTCCTCCAGGGCACATTTGACAGTGTCTGGAGATGTTTCTGGTGGTGGTGGTGGGGTGCTACTGACATCTTGTGAGTGGAGGCCAGGGATGCTGCTAAGTGTCTTACAGCACACAGGACAACCCCCATGACAAAGAGTTATGTGGCTCAAAATATCAACAGTGCCGAAGTCGAGAAACACTGGCTAGGAGTATGTTTCCTTTTCCACTAGGGGACAGAGATTCTTTGGGCATCTGAAAAATGAAAGTGCTTTCTTTGAAAATTGATCTATTTAATAGCGTGTAGAGGCATCAGACAGGCAGAGAATGGTCACAGTGGTCTGTAATCCCACACTGGCATGGATTTATGGTTAACTTCTGAAGCTTTTTGTCATCTGCACGCAGAGGTAATTCATCTAAATTATCTTCCTCCAGATGAGTGTAAGCAACTTGAAGGCAGGACCCGTGGCTTATGCTGATTTGTACTTTCCACAGAATTGCTTATAAAGTAGGTGCCCCCTGATATTCTGCTGAATGAAGAATGAACCAGTTGATTAAAAAGTAAAGCTGAGAGGTGCAATCAAGATGGCAGAGTAGGAGGATGTAGAGTTCGTGTCTCCTCACAGCTAGGGCACCTACTAGGCACTGGTGGGGGACCTCAGACACCTAAGGGGATGGGAGGAATCCCCATGTGACTGGGTAGGACATGGTGGGGAAGGAAGGAGAGAGGAAGGAAAAGTGGAGTTGGGATGGGAATAGCACCCCTGAGGGGTGGCTGGGGGAGGGGAAGGGTTCCCATGCTTGGAGGAGCCCACTCATGGTGAGGGGATCAGTGGGGATGGGGAGAGACCTTTGGGGGATCCAGGGATTGGAGGGGAACACGGCCAGCATCTCCCCTGCCCACTTGGGCCCCAGTGAGTCTGCTGGGGTCTCGGGCCTGAACCTCTGCCCTCTGGGGCCTGCTTTGGCTACGCAGGTCCTGAGCCTAAGCCCCACCCCATCCCCCCACCCCCCCAGTCTCTTCTGGCCTTTTTTTCTTTTTTTGCTGTTGTGGTTCTGTTTTGCTTTATTGTTGTTGTTTTATTTTTTCTAATATATTTTTTATTTTTCTGACTTTATTTTATTTTTTATTTGTTGTTATTGTTCTCCTTTTTGTTTCTTGACTGTTTTTTTGTTTGTTTGTTTTTTGCCATGCTGCGTGGCTTGTGAGGTCTTGGCTCCCAGGCTGGAGTTCAGGCCTGAGCTCCTGTGGCCTCAGGCCTGAGACCAAACTGCTGGACTAACAAAGAACTTCAGGCCCCAGGGAATATTAATCAGTGTGAGCTCTCCCAGAGGTCCTCATCTTGGCACCTAGGCCAAACTCCACCCAACTGCCTGCAAACTCCAGGGCTGGATGCTGCAGGCCAAACAACTAGCAAGACAGGAACACAGCCCCAACCATCAAAAACTGAGATGACAAAAAAATATGTTACAGATGAAGGAGCAAGGTGAAAACCTACAAGACCAAATAAATGAAGAGGAAATAGGCAACCTACCTGAAAAAGAGTTCAGAGTAATGATAGTAAAGATGATCCAAAATCTCAGAAATAGAATGGAGGCACAGATTGAGAAAATGCAAGAAATGTTTAACAAAGACCTAGAAGAACTAAAGAACAAACAAACAGTGATGAAAAACACAATAACTGAAATGAAAAATACACTAGAAGGAATCAGTAGCAGGATAACTGAAGCAGAAGAATGAATAAGTGAGCTGGAAGATAGAATGGTGGAAATAACTGCCAAGGAGCAGAATAAAGAAAAAAGAAATGAGGACAGTCTCAGAGACATCTAGGACAACATTAAACGCACCAACATTCACATTATAGGGGTCCCAGAAGAAGAAGAGGAAAAAAGAAAGGGACTGAGAAAATATTTGAAGAGATTATAGTTGGAAATTCCCTAGATGGGAAAGGAAATAGCCACCCAAGTCCAGAAAATGCAGAGTCCCTTACAGTATAAACCCAAGGAGAAACATGCCGAGATACATGCTAATCAAAGTAACAAAAATTAAATTCAAAGAAAAAAATGTTAAAAGCAGCAAGAGAAAAGCAATAAATAACATACAAGGGAATCCCCATAAGGTAATCAGTTGATTTTTCAGCAGAAATTCTGCAGGCCAGAAGGGAGAGGCAGGACATATTTAAAGTGATGAAAGGGAAAAACCTACAACCAAGATTACTCCACCTGGCAAGGATCTCATTCAGATTTGACAGAGAAATCAAAAGCTTTACAGACAAGCAAAAGCTAAGAGAATTCAGCACCTCCAAATCAGCTTTACAACTAATGCTTAAGGAACTTCTCTAGGTGGTAAACACAAGAGAAGAAAAAGACCCACAAAAAGAAACCCAAAACAATTAAGAAAATGGTAATAGGAACATACATATCGATAACTACCTTAAATGTAAATGAAGTAAATGCTCCAACCAAAAGACACAGACTGGCTGAATGGATACAAAAACAAGACCATATATATGCTACCTGCAAGAGACCCACTTCAGACCTAGGGACACATACAGACTGAAAGTGAGGGGATGGAAAAAGATATTCCATGCAAATGGAAATCAAAAGAAAGCTGGAGTAGCAATACTCATATCAGATAAAATAGACTTTAAAATAAAGACTGTTACAAAAGACAAGGAAGGACACTACATAATGATCAAGGGATCAATCCAAGAAGAAGAGATAACAATTATAAATATTTATGCACCCAACATAGGAGCACCTCAATACATAAGGTAAATGCTAACAGCCATAAAAGGGGAAATAGACAGTAACACAATAATATTGGGGGACTTTAACACCTCACTTACACGAATGGACAGATCATCCAGACAGGAAATAATTAAGGAAACACAAGCTTTAAATGATACAATAGACCAAATAGACTTAATTGATATTTATAGGACATTCCACCTGAAAGCAGCAGAATACATTTCTTCTCAAGTGCACACAGAACATTTTCCAGGATAGATCACATCTTGGGTCACAAATCAAGCCTCACAAAAATTTAAGAAAATTGAAATCCTTTCAAGCATCT
This sequence comes from Phocoena sinus, assembly GCF_008692025.1. NCBI lineage: Eukaryota > Metazoa > Chordata > Mammalia > Artiodactyla > Phocoenidae > Phocoena > Phocoena sinus. The sequence goes on along the minus strand of NC_045775.1, from coordinate 50,837,162 downwards.
TTTCTGACCACAATGCTATGAGACTAGAAACCAATTATAGGAAAAAGAAATCTGTAAAAAACCACAAACACATGGAGGCTAAACAATACATTACTGAATAACCAAGAGATCACTGAAGAAATCGAAGAGGATATCAAAAAATTCATAGTAACAAATGACAACGAAAACACAATGACCCAAAACCTATGGGACACAGCAAAAGCAGTTTTAAGAGGGAAGTTTATAGCAATTCAATCCTACCTCAAGAAACAAGAAAAATCTCAAATAAACAATCTAACCTTACACCTAAAGCAACTAGAGAAATAACAAACAAACCCCAAAGTTAGTAGGAGGAAAGAAATCATAAAAATCAAAGCAGAAATAAATTAAATAGAAAGGAAGAAAACAATAGCAAAAATCAATGAAACTAAAAGCTGGTTCCTTTAGAAGATAAAATTGATAAACCTTTAGCCAGGCTCATCAAGAAAAAATGGGAGAGAACTCAAATCAATAAAATTAGAAATGAAAAAGGAGAAATTACAACTGACACCACAGAAATACAAAGCCTTATAAGAGACTACTACAGGCAATATATGCCAATAAAATGAACAACCTAGAAGAAATGGATGAATTCTTGGAAAGGTACAACCTTCCAAGACTGAACCAGGAAGAGACAGAAAATATAAACAGACTAATCACAAGTAATGAAATTGAAACTGTAATTAAAATTTTTCCAACAAACAAAAGTCCAGGACCAGACAGCTTCACAGGTGAATTCTATCAAACATTTAGAGAAGAGCTAACATCCATCCTTCTCAAACTTCCAAAAAATTGCAGAGGAAGGAACACTCCCAAGCTCATTCTACAAGGCCACCATCACCCTGATACCAAAACCAGACAAAGATACTACAAAAAAAGAAAATTACAGACCAATATCACTGATGAACATAGACGCAAAAATCCCCAGCAAAATAATAGCAAACAGAATCCAGTGACACATTAAAGGCATCATGATCAAGTGAGATTTATCCCAGGGATGCAAGGGTTTTTCAGTATATGCAAATCAATCACAGTGATGCACCATATCAACAGATTAAAGAATAAAAACCATATGATTATCTCAATAGATGCAAAAAAAGCTTTTGACAAAATTCAACACCCATTTATGATAAAAACTCTCTAGAAAGTGGGCATAGAGGGAATCTACCTCAACATAATAAAGGCCATATATGACAAACCCCCAGAAAACATCATTCTCAGTGGTGAAAAACTGAAAGCATTTCCTCTAATATCAGGAACAAGGCAAGGATTTCCATTCTCGCCACTATTCTTCAACATAGTTTTGGAAGTCCTAGCCATGGCAATCAGAGAAGAAAAAGAAATAAAAGGAATACAGATTGGAAAAGAAGAAGAAAAACTGTCACTGTTAGCAGATGACGTGATAGTATACATAGATGATCCTAAAGATGCCACCAGAAAACTACTAGAGCTAATCAATGAATTTGGTAAAGTTGGAGGATACAAAATTAATGCACAGAAATCTCTTGCATTTCTATACACTAACAATGAAAGATCAGAAAGAGAAATTAAGGAAACAATGCCATTTACCATTGCAACAAAAAGAATAAAATACCTACGAATAAACCGACCTAAGGAGGCAAAAGACCCGTTCTCAGAAAACTATAAAACACTGTGAAAGAAATCAAAGATGACCCAAACAGATGGAGAGATATACCATGTTCTTGGATTGGAAGAATCAATATTGTGAAAATGACTATACTACCCAAAGCAATCTACAGATTCAATGCAATCCCTATCAAATTACCAATGGCAGTTTTCATAGACTTAGAGCAAAAAATTTTACATCTTGTATGGAAACACAAAAGACCCTGAATAGCCAAAGCAATCTTGAGAAAGAAAAATGTATCTGGAGGATTCAGGCTCTGTGACTTCAGACTATACTACAAAGCTACAGTAGTCAAGGCAGTATGGTACTGGCACAAGAACAAATATAGATTGATGGTATAGAATAGAAAGCCCAGAGATAAACCCATGCACCTATGGACACCTGTGTCACCTAATCTATGACAAAGGAGGCAAGGATATACAATGGAGAAAAGACAGTCTCTTCAATAAGTGGTGCTGGGAAAACAGGATAGCTACATGTAAAAGAATGAAATTAGAACACTGCCTAACACTGTACACAAAAATAAACTCAAAATGGATTAAAGACCTAGATGTAAGGCCAGACACTATAAAACTCTTAGAGAAAAACATAGGAAGAACACTCTGACGTAAATCACAGCAAGATCTTTTTTGACCCACCTCCTTGAGTAATGGAAATAAAAACAAAAATAAACAAATGGGATCTAATGAAACTTACAAGCTTTTGCACAGCAGAGGAAACTATAAACAAGGTGAAAAGACAACCCTCAGAATGGAAGAAAATATTTGCAAATGAATCAATGGACAAAGGATTAATCTCCAAAATATATAAACAGCTCATGTGGCTCAATATCAAAAAAACAAACAACCCAATCACAAAATGGGCAGAAGACCTAAATAGACATTTCTCCAAAGAAGACACACAGGTGGCCAAGAGGCACATGAAAAGATGCTCAACATCACTAATTATGAGAGAAATGCAAATCAAAACTACAATGAGATATCACCACACACCAGTCAGAATGGCCATCATCAAAAAATCTACAAACAATAAATGCTGGAGAGGGTGTGGAGAAAAGGGAGCCCTCCTGCACTGTTGGTGAGAATGTAAATTGATACAGCCACTATGGAGAACAGTATGGAGGTTGTTTAAAAAACTAAAAATAGAATTACCGTATGACCCAGCAATCCCACTACTGGGCACATACCCTGAGAAAACCATAATTCAGAAAGACACACATACCCCAGTATTCATTGCAGCAGTATTTACAATAGCCAGGACATGGAAGCAACCTAAATGTCCATCAGCAGACAAATGGGTAAAGAAGATGTGGTACATATATACAATGGATTACTCAGCTATAAAAAGGAGTGAAATTGGGTCATTTGTAGAGATGTGGATGGACCCAGAGTCTGTCACACAGAGTGAAGCAAGTCAGAATGAGAAAAATATCGTATATTAACACCTATATGTTGAATCTAGAAGAGTGGTACAGATGAACCAATTTGTAGGGCAGGAATAGAGATGCGGATGTAGAAAATGGACATGTGGACATGGAGGGTAAGGGTGGGTGGGATGAACTGGGAGATTAGGATTGACATATATGCTGCACCCGGTGTAAAATAGATAGCTAGTGCAAACCTGTTTTATAGCACAGGGAGCTCAGCTCGGTGTTCTGTGATGATCCAGATGGGTGGCATGAGGTGGGGGGGCAGTGGGAGGAAGGTCCAGGAGGGAGGGGATATATGTATACATATAGTTGGTTCACTTTGTTGTACAGCAGAAACTAATACAGCATTATAAAGCAACTATACCCCAATATATAGAAAAAGAAGTGAAGTTGAGAACTGTCCACAAAGGGTTAGTTAGAAGGAGCATTGAGGGTTGAGAGGGGCATGGTAAGGTTGGGGGTAGGGGACATCCACTGCCTCTTCCAAGCCCTAAATTATAGACAGTTGTTGTACAAGGGGTCATCTTTCTTAATTCCTTGATTCCTAGTGGAGGAGATTAAGACTCAGAGAAACTGAGTATTTCACACAAGTTCGCACAGCAACTTGCTGGCAGGTGTGAAAGAATGTATTCATCCTGGTGCTTCCTGTTCACTTCGCTGCCCAGCAAGTTCTCTTCTTAAGGACCTGCATGAGGCCCTGAAATACAGGGCTTATGATTTTCAGGGATGATGTGTGTGCTTCTGAGTGTCTCTCTGTGTACGTGAGCATGTACTAAATGTCCCCAGGTTCTGGGTGTTTGAGCATAGATGTTTCCTGACCTGTTCCTGACTCCTGGCACTACCTCTCTTCTGGGTCCTGCTAGTGCAACCTGTACTGCCCTGACCAGAGCACTTACCATATTTTGTTGGGTTTGTGAATTTAACATCTGTCTTCCATGCTAGCTTTGAGAGGGCATGGAATATATTTGTCTTGTTCAATGCTGACTGAGCACATAAAAGATGCTTCATAAATGATTTTCCATGAGGGCATAAATAAATATTACATCAGGGATGGCCATTTTGGGCTCATTTCTAGGGAGGATGTTGTTTGGGTGGGCTCCTTGCTGGTGATGTATAGCTTACCAAAAGGGGTGGAGTTGTTGAAGATGAATTTTGCCTAGGTAACAAATGTTGGGAGCTCAACTCCTGGCCTGGGAGGGTGTGGATGGTGGGACAATACCACCCTAGCTGTGCATTCATGAAACCCAAGACCCCTGATGGTAGAGAGCCTGGCTCAAGAAGTAGCCTCATCCTCAGTGTGATTTTTTCTGTTGTTGTCATGGGGGCCATTGATATCTGTGGTGTTTTTTTTTTTTTTTTTCCCAGACTATAATGTGTGAGCAATCTGCCCACAGCTTGTCATATGGAAGATGAGATAGCTCATTATCCTGAAAATCCTTCAATAGCTGCTCATAGTAGGGTCAGTTAAGTACAAGAGGGTCTGCTATCATTCAGAATCTTCTTATTCTCATTGAAGTTACATCCAGTATTTTTTTCACATACTATTTTTCTTTGTCTACCAATCTGGGGAGTGGGGATGGAGAATACACAGGGTATTATAATGGGTGTCAATTCAAGTTAAGATGAGTGGCTCCTGCCCCTGATCGCCTTGATGCTTCTGTAACTTCTGATGGACTCAGTTCATTGGGAGACCATTTCAGATGGATTCTTGTGGGCTCAGTGTTTATGTACAATGACTCTCTGCTCTACATAAGGCACCAAAAGAGAAGCAGAACAGAAAGTGGAGAAGGGCAAGCAGCATAGCTTTCTGTTTTCTGTGGAAACATCTGAAAAAGAGAAGTCTGAGAAAGTTTCCATCCACGGACTAACTTATTTCTCCCCAGTCCCGAGACCTCTCAGGACCCACCCTTTCTTGGATGCTTGATTTCCTCACTGTGTCATGAATATGTACCCCCTTAAACTGCCCTTCCAGGTTCTTACTCATGCTGTTACCCATAAGATAAGCTCTCCTTGCACCCTTCACAAATCTAAGTCTGAGAACCTTTAACACCCGCTCAAGTTCCCAGTGGCCCATGAAGCCTCCGTCAGAGGCAGAACTGGTATGGGGAGGGCAGATGGCATTGCTTGTGGTTTTCTGTGTGAGTGGGGAGATAGCAATACGTATAGCAGCCATCATAAACCTCTTCACTTTATTTGTAACATTGACAATTAATGAGCACTTATTGTGTACTAGGCAAAATTTTAAGCACTTTTCAAGCTTTATTTATTTCTCAAATCACCCTTTGAGATAGGTACTATACTATTTCCCCTTTAGAGGGGAGAAATCTAAAGCACAGTGAGAGTAAGTAATTTGTTCAAAGTCATTTAGCTAATAAGGGGGGAACTGAGTTTGAACCCAAGCAGTCTGACCTCAGAGACTATGATCTCATGATACTATATCAGACTCTGTGGTTTAGTTGAAAGAGAGCTGGACCAGCAATCAGAAGACTGAAGTGGTGGTTTTGGTTTTGCCTCACTTTACTTTAAAACAATTTTTTTGTGGGGGTTAGATGTTTCTTTTTTTAAGATTAAAGTATAGTTAATTTACGGTTTTGCCTCACTTTAACTGTTGGGCTTTGGGCAAGTGACTTTGCTTTTTCTGGGGCCTCAATGTCCTCATTTATAAAATAAGAAGAAAAAACTAGCAGACGTAATGTTATATGTGCAACAAAGAGAATATTCATGAAAGCTATTGCTAAACTAATCTTTATATAAAGTTAAGATTTCACATTACAGTCATCCCCGCCTATCCACAGTTTCAGCTTCCTCAGTTTCATTTACCTGTGGTCAAATATAGTCTGAAAATATTAATGGAAAATTCCAGAAATAAACAATTCATAATTATTAAATTACACACTAAGTGGTATGATAAAATCTCATGCCCTCCATCTCTGTTCTGCCGGGGACAGGAATCATCCCTTTGTCCAGCATATCCTGCCTTTTAGTCACTTAGTAGCATCTCACTTACCAGATCGACTGTTGTGGTATCCCAGTGCTAGTGTTCAGGTAACCCTTATTTTACTTAATAATGGCCCCAGAGCTCAAGAAGAGTGTTGCTGGCAATTCAGATTTTGTTTCCTTTAAGTGAACAGCTAAAAGTTCTTGACTTAAGGAAAGGAAAAAAAATGTATACTGAGATTGCTAAGATCTGTGGTAAAAATGAATCTTTCATCTGTGAAATTGTGAAGAAGGAAAAAGCATTGCTAAAGAAGACATGTAAATGGTCAATAGGCACATGAAAAGATGCTTGATATCACTAATCATAAGGGAAATGCAAATCAAAGCCACAGTGAGATATCACCTCACACCTGTCAGAATGGGTATTATCAAAAAAATAACAAATAACAAGTGTTGGTGAGGATGTGGAGAAAACAGAACTCTGGTGCACTGTTGGTGGGAATGTAAATTGGTGCGGCCCCCAAGGAAAACAGTATGGAAGTTCCTCAAAAAATTAAAAATAGAACTACCACATGATCTAGCAATTCTACTTCTGGGTTTTTATCTGAAGAAAACAAAAAGAGTGATTTGAAAAGATATATGTACCCCTAAGTTCATTGCAGCACTATTTACAATAGCCAGGATATGGAAACAACCTAAGTGTCCATCAACAGATGAATGGATAAAGAAGATACAGTGGATATCTACAATGGAATATTACTCAACCATTAAAAAAGAATGAAATCTTGCTATTTGCAGCAACATGGATGGACCTGGAGGATATTTTGCTTAGTGAAATAAGTCAGAGAAAGACAAATGATTTCACTTACGTGTGAAATCTGAAAAACAAATGAACGAGCAAAACAAAACAGAAATAGACTCACAGAGGCAGAGAACAAACTGCTGGTTGTCAGAGGAGAGAGGGGTGGGGGAGATGAACAAAATATGTGAAACGGGTTAAACGGTATAAACTTCCAGCTATGAAATAAGTCAGGGGGATGTAATGTACAGAATAGGGAAGTTAGTAATATTGTAACAATTTTGTATGGTGACAGATGGTAACTAGATTTATTGTGGTGATCATTTCATAATGTGTAAAAATATTGAATCACTATTAGTGCTTAGTTTCAGGTGAAACTAATGTAATATTGTATGTTAGTTGTAATTCAATAAAAAGAAGAAATTTGTGCTAATTTTGCTGTTACACCTTAAACTGCAAAAGTTATGGCCACAATGCATGTTAAATGCTTAGTTAAGATAAAAAAGGCATTAGATTTCTATATAAGATATACAGAGAGAGAAAGAGACCACATTCACATAACTTTTATTACAGTATATTTTTATAATTGCTTTATTTTATTATAAGTTATTGCTGCTAATCTCTTATTGTGCCTAATTTATAAATTAAAGTTTATCATAGTTATGTATGTATAGGAAAAACATATATATATATAGGGTTTGGTACTGAAATCTGCAGTTTTAGGCCTTCACTGGGGGTCTTGGAACAAATCCCCCATTGTACTCAATGTGACATTATTGACTGTTGTTACCTGCTCATAAGTCTGTCTTGCAAAGAGCATATTATATTCATGTAGGGCAGATGCTATGTCTTATAATATCTCCTGGTGCCACTCCTGGCCTGGCCACTATTTACCTTTTAATGGGTGCCTTTAATAGGCTTTTAATAGGTGCCATCTATGCCCTTGGTTAAACCCTAGTCCATGTTAATATCTATAACTGTTCTTTCCCTAAAATCTTGATGTTCAAAAGCCTCATCTTTTTGAACACTCTATCCTATGTTTTCAGCACCCCCTCTTCAATACTCTTCAAACACAAGGGAACCTTCAGTCCATGGACTCTACCTCCTATTCACCATCCATTGTCCTCCTCAGGCTTAGCTCCATGGTTATTGATACAAAGGCATATCCTTATATGTATTGAGGCCTCTTACCTACTCCATCTCCATTGAATCCTCCTGTCAAAACCCCAACTCTCTGCCTACCCTGGACCCACACCCAAGAAGCCAAACATGGCTGGAGAAATTACACCACTGTGCTGACTTTATACTTGTGAGGACAAATCTCAGTCCCACAGTCTTACCGCATTCCCTTTGTGAATTTACCTGCCCTCTCTTCAAGATACTGCTTCAAACCTCCTCTCCTTTCAAAACACCAATACCCCTCCCTCCTTCGTGTGGAGGGTCTCAGTTCTTATTTCCTAGAGGCACATAGGAGCAATTGGATGAGGATCTCTCCTATGTGCACCATGAGGTGAACTGGCCACCCTGCACGGGAACCTTCGTGTTCGGCCTATCTCCCTAGTGGACTGTGCCACCTCTGAACATCAGAGAGCTCAGCCCTCTGCTCATCGCACTCTACAGACTCAGGGCCCTCCTACCTGCTGTCGTACCATCCCTAGTGCTCTGCTCCAGATCTTCGCATGGCTCATTCTTTCCAACGCACGGGCCTGCTCCCATGTCACATTCTAAACAAGCTCTTCCTGACTATCTAAAACAGTACTCCCTCTCAGGCCATCACTTCCAATCTCCTTAGTTCCTTCATAGCACAGCTCATCTGAAATGGACTCTTTATTTGTTTACTGTCTGTCTTCCCCAAGAGCATGTGGGCACACTAGTGGGGAAACTTGTCTGTCTTGTTCCCTGCTGTGTTCCTAGCACCTGGAAGAGCCCCTGGCACATAGTAGGTACACAATTAATGTCTACTGAATGAATGAACAAACAAAATTAGCACCATCTCAATGATCCTGGGTAAATCATTTTTATTGGTATCAATTTTTATCGTCTACAAAGCAAGAGAATTGGCTCCCCATTGACTAATGCCTATTCCGGATTCTATTCTTCCCGAATGAAGGTCATTTGGTTAACCACAGTCATTGTCTGTGATCCAGCCATGAGGTTAGTGTGTGTTTAATGCCCATGAATTCTGTGTGAATCCTGAAAGCATCTGCTTGGCTGGATTTCTGCATTGTTTGGCTGGAGTGTTCTAGTCATGGAACTTGAACGGTAGAAGATCAGTTGAGAATGCTGTGGGCATTTGAGGACACGAGTGCCAAGAGATCACAAGGGAATTTAGTAAAGGCTGTTATCCAGGTTAGGATGACTTCACAAAGCAGGCAGGGTGGATTCTCAGTTGGGCTGCAGGCTCTGTGGAGTGTACGTCCTGCTCTGGGCTGACCGTCCTCTGGGTAGTCCCATAGCGTGGTGTTGCCGGTGGCCCATCTGTCCACTCACACCTCGGCCTGACCAGGTGCTGGCGCTGAGGAACTTTCAGTTTCAGTCTAGGCAGGAGGGAGGTACATGTGTTTCCAGTTTGGTAAAGAGAGCCTGTGAGGTGTGATGTGAATCCCGAAGTTAATAGTAGTAATAGTAATAATAATAGTACTACTGCTACTACTACGAAATGCCTTTCCTTACACTTGTGCCCATGTGCCACCGTGCTGAGGGTTTTATACGTTGTCTCGTTTAATCTACTCTATGGAGAAGATAAGTATAGCAGATGCTATTGGTGCCGCAACCATCTCCCTGACCCCACCCCTGAGGTCACCTGTGGGTGCAGTGGACATTTCTCATGCCCACTGACAGCTTTCCACCTCAAGCCCGCATGTTTCTCAGTTCTCTGCCTGAGGGATTTTTCTCCTTCTGTGTGGTAGCTTGCTGTGCCCAAGAGCAAGGCAGCTCAGACGTATAGGAGTCTGAATACCCTCAGGGGCAATATTTAACTAGTAAGGGACAAGAGTTAATGGATTGTACCCCAGCATCTCCATCCTTTGGTGGGACAATTTTGAGGTGCATCACACATGGATGCTAAGAAGGTCCCCAGGAGATAGGGCCTCATTGCCCACCACGGTGACCAGCTCACTTTCTGGCCGTTCTCCCTCCCTTGTCTCATCTTCTTCCCTCTCTCACTTGTGTTTCCTGCAATCACCCCTGATAAAATAAAAGTACCTGAGCTCAAATCTTTCTCCCAGGGTCTGCTTTTGGGGGAACCCAAACCAGGGCGATAATTGATCCCCATTTTGCAGATGAAGACATTGCAGAGAGAAGGAGCAGAGGAATCTCCATGCCTCCAGTTCGTGTTTCTCTTTAACCAGTTTGGAGCTTCCTAGACTGGCTCCCATCTCCCCAGGTGAACCATAACCATCTTTGGTCACCAGGTTCTTAGGCCTTGGCCAACTGTTTCTGAGATCTGAAAGCGTTTGACTAAGTTGGATCTCTGGCAAGGAGAAGGCATCCCTGTGGGGCTGGAGGTTGGACTCATGTTGAGACATGCAGCCAAGACACCTAGGCCCACCTGGTTGAAAACAGCATGACACATTCTGGAAATGCCAGCCTCAGTGCCTGGGTAGACGTGACTGGACAGGCTGTGTTTGTCCTGCTGTGTTCCATGTTGCAGTGACTCAGGTACAGGTGTGACTTACTTCTTTTTCAAACTCTCTTCTCCACCCTCGGAGATCTGGGCTATGTGTGGGTCACAGCATGTCCTTTGGGGGGAACCTTTTAGCCCAAAGTGTTGAAGGGAGGGAAAGAGACTTGCCAGCAGAGGTGGTAGTACCCAAGCCAGGTATTTGGAACTGGGAAAGGTGGGATGATTTTTGGAGAGGAAGTGTTGGGGATGGAACAGGGTTATGCTCTCTAGAACTCAGTGACCTCTCTGGGCTGAGCATCTTCCTTGATGACATTCTGGTGTCTGGAGCCCTCATGATTGCAGCACTCCCTGCAGTGCTTGCTTGATCAGGAGGAATATGCAGCAAGGGTTTTAAGACTCCACCATAAAACAAGAGTAATGACCTGTAGTCCGTGGGGCCGTTAGGAGGACAAATGGGGATTACAACAGATGAGAGGACCAGGCCCTGTGTGGAGCTTGACTCACAGCCCCCAGCACACCGGGGTGTCTTGCCTGCCAGCCTTCCTCTGTGCCTTTCCATGGAATGGCAGATCATTGAGAGGGAAGGTTTCACCCTCTTTATGTCTGTGATATGGAATATATAACATAGTATGCAGGAGAAATCTTTACTGAGAAATGTTCACTGCAGGAAAGGTCTTGGTTATTTAACGGGAGGCTTCCTTTTCCTCCCTGTAAACAGAGGAATGTCAGTAATGAACTGTTCACAAGAGGGACACCAGGTTCCCAGCTTTCTAAGCTGTAAGAGCAGTGATTCCGAACGTTGGTATGGGTAAGAATTATCTGGGGGAGCTGGTTCAAATGCAGATTATCTGCCAGTGCCCACAGAGATGCAGATTTAGTAGGTGGTCTACATTTTAATAAGCAACACCAGGTGGTTTTATCTGCTTCTCCTAAGAGACCATTTTGAGAATCAGTGATGCTGACAACACCGGCACCCTCAAATTCCTGATGCCTCCTGTTCTCAGAGCCCATCCCTGGTGTTTGAGGTGTCACTGACAGACAGGAAGTTTCCCTCTTCTTCAATGCCAGATAGTTTTTCCAGGCAAACCCTTAGCAATAACAAAATGGCTCCTGGCCAGGGACTCCCATCTCATGAGCTGCTTCCCCTCCTGGAGACAGTCCCAGGGCAGAGTCTTGGCAGCTCTTCAGAGGGAATCCACCACTTTAAACCCATTCTTCCTTCACTCAGATACAGGGGCAGAAAACTTTCCCCCAACCTTGACATCATGCCTACTTCTTGACAACCCTATTCAAGTGTTCTGTTTCTGGGTCTCAGATTGCATATTTGTCCTTGAGCTGGCCAAGAATGTGGGACAGCCCAGCTGTATTTCAGTTTATTTTCATGGGTAGGGATGGGAAAGGTGGTGAGGACTCTTAGGGGAAGGGGTTGGTCCCCCTTCTCATCATGGGTGAAGAGGGTTGTTTGTAGCTTCTCAAGTCCACAGGCATAAAAGTCCCACAACATCTAGAATCCCAGCTGGGCTGTGTGGTGAGCTCTTGACATTCACTGCAGACCAGCAGGAACACACTGAGATTTAGCATTTGACCCGCAGTCCGGCAATCTGCTTGCTGATTTGTGAGGGTAGTCTTTGTGGTTCCTCTTCAGTCCCATGTCTGCTGTCTCCAGCACCCGGTTTCCTCTCTCTTCTCTTTCTTCCTTCCTTTTTGATTCTCTCTTTCACTCTCTCTGTTCCCTCTGCATTTTTCAGCCCTTTACAATGGAAGCATCTGTCTTAAATCTGCAAGGCTAGTACAAATGTTTACTAGGCTTATTTAATAGGAAGAATAATGATAAGTGCTTCTGTTTGTTTTACTAAGTGATCCCCAGGCAGGAAAAAAGAAAATCCTCTGCCTACGGGGAAGATACAATCACCCTAAATTTGTATTCATAAAGAGGAGGAAAAGACTAATATTGTGATTATAGTCATCACTCATCAGTATTGGTCAGATCCCTTTGTACCATCTCATCAGCAACAACCTTGCTGTAGACCAAAACCTAAAGAAGGAGAGTGTCTTTGGGGGTTGGCTGAGGTGAGGGACGGTTGAACTGTCACATTCTAAGCCCAAAGGGAGCCATATGCTTTTTAAAAACAACCATACTGAAGTATGATTGACATACAATAAACATATTTAAAGTGTAAAATTTGAAAAATCTGGATAAGTGCACACACCTGTGAAACCATCATCACAATGAAGATAGTGAACGTATCCATCCCTCAATGTCCCTTTGTAATTCTTTGTTCCTGTCCCTCTGGTCCCCTCTGACAATCCAAGCAAACACTGATATGCTTTCTGTCACTATAGATTAGTTTGCATTTTCTAGAGTTTAATGTAAGTGGAATCATGAAGCATGGGCTCTTTTCGTCTGACTACTTTCACTCATCATGGTTATTTTGAGGTTCATCCATGTTGTTCTGTGTTGAATAGTTCCTGCTTTTAATTGTTGAGAAGTATTATGTTGTATGCATATGCCACAGTTGTTTATCCAGTCACCTCCTGATAGATATTTGGGGCATTTCCAGTTTGGGCTGTATAATAAAGCTGCTGTAACATTTGTGTACAAGTCTTTATATGGGTAATATACATTTTCTTTTCTCTTGGGTAAATACGTAGGAGTGGAATGCAGAGCCATATGGTTTTTAAGAAGCTGCAGGGGTGATTGGAAAGAATATAGGTCTAGCAGTCAGGAAATCTGGGTTTAATCTCAATTTTTCTAGTTCCTAGCTGTGTGACCATAAGCAAGGCACTTAACAAATCTGAGTCTTGTGTTACCTGTCTGTCAAATGAGATGAAAACCAATATGTGACCCTCACACACACAGATGAGAGGAGGACCAAGGGACATAACCCAGAACATTGCCAACTTTAAAGGCCCCGCAGAGCATTATGAAGAATAGGCTCCCAGAGGGATAATTATATGCTTTAGGTCTTGCTTTGCCAAGAGAGGGAACTGTCCAAAGTCTTTGGAGATGAAGAATTGCATTTGGTGTTTTCTTGTTGCCCCCAGCTGCAATTTCTCTCTTTTTCCACCTTCCACATCCCTTCCGTCTCTTGTTATGGTTCTCCTGCAAAGACAGGCCCATTGAACAAGAGTGAACTCTTAGACACATTGAGTGAAACAAGTCACAGTTGGAATTAACTTTCCTTCCCTGTCTATGGTTCATAAATCCAGATGGTAAAAGCAAAGCAGAAGGGTAATATCATAGAGCTTAAACCTCAAGAAAGCTCTGTAGTCCTTAAGAATTTTACTAAGACATAGTTGTCAAAGGATGCTCTTATATACAGGTCTGGTTTCTTAGGTCACTTTCTCTTCTAAGAGGTGTTATGCACAGTGGATAGTGTCTTTGGGGAATGACAGGCTTGTGTTCACGTCCAGGTTTTACTACATATTGACTATTATGTCTTGGGGACACTGCTTCACTTATAAGGGTCCATTTCTTCATTGGTTAAATAGGAATGTTAACAATAATGCTACCCAATCCGATTGTTCTGAGGATTAACTAAAGTAAGGTGCACACTTATGCTTTGAAGTCATAAAGTTCTGCCAGACCTTTGTAGCTATCTTTCTCTCCAGACTGCATGTCTTAAAGAAGAGATGATCCTTCAGTGGAAGAGCTGGGTGAACTTGTAATTTTGTGAGCTGGGGTGGCAAAAGTCGTCCCTCATTGTCAGGATACCATCCTCCATATCTGAAATCCCTAGTGTTGGTCACTGTAAGTCAGTGTGCTGTCAGAAGGTAACTTTAAAAGGACAAGTATGTTTACTTCACAGCAATCATCCATGAATTAGTGTATAAATTACACCATTTTCTTAGCAAAGGTCTTCAGAATGTGGGAAGAGAGTGAATATAGGGATGAGTGGTTGGGAGTGCAGAACCCTGGACCATACAAGAGAAAAGTAAGGGCATCTAAATGGGAAGGAAATGACAAGCTTCACCTTCTCATTTATTTCTAGGACCATTCCTGGCCACGGGGAGGCAGTTTACTCCATCATTTCAGTAGTTCTATTGAAGACTTATTCTTTATCTCCTTTAAACATTCCATTATTCTTTCCTTTCTTCCCCAAACCCATCCATATGTCTTACTATACCACTAGGGACAGTTTCTTACTAGATCAAACAAATATCAGATAAAGAGAGTTTCTCTCTTGCCCATATTACTTCATTTATTCTCAAGCCTTTTCTGTGAATCAGTGAAGAAAACAGGTGGTGCTATCTATATTACAAAGACGGAAAAATGGAGGGATAAAGAGGCTAAGGGTCTTTTTCAGGATCTCAAATTTAATGGCAAAACCAAGTGGTCACACGTTCAGAATGTTAAGTTACTGAGGCTGCCGCCTAGGTGAGACTCCAGGACTCAAAGGCCTTTCTCTGATAGGGGCTGATTCTAGTCAAAGGAAGATAATTCCTACCAGAGGAAAAATTGGAGAGGACGTCCCTCATGTTTTCCTTTGAGGGGTCAGCAGTACAGAGTGTTATCAGGTGTTGTGTCCTGTAGGTCCTAGATGTTTCAAGGACATCTGTATCACTTGGATAAACAGAAGAGGAAATAATTTTGTCAAGAACATGACTTCTACTAAAAACACCCCAAGTATTAAAGCAATCTTGAGAAAGAACAACAAAGCTGGAGACATCATGCCTCCTGATTTCAAACTATATTACAAAGCTATAGTAATCAAAACAGTATGGTATTGGCATGAAAACAGACACATAGGTCAATGGAACAGAACAGAGAGCCCAGAAGTAAACCCACACATATATGGTGAAGTAATTTATGACAAAGGAGCTAAGAACATACAATGGGAAGAGAACAGTCTAGTCTCTTTAATAAATGGTAGTGGAAAAACTGGACAGCCCCATGCAAAAGAATGAAACTGGACCACTATCTTAACATTATAAAAAATATTAACTAAAATGGATTAAAGAATTGAACATAAGATTTGAAACCATAAAATTCCTAGAGAGAAACATCGGCAGTAAGCTCCTTGACATTGGTCTTGGTGATGATTTTTTGGATTTGACATCAAAAGCAAAGGCAACAAAAACAAAAATAAACAGGTGAGACAACATCAAAGTAAAAGCTTCTGCATAGTAAAGGAACCATCAACAAAATGAAAAAACAACCTATGGAATGGGAAAAAACATTTGCAAATCTTATATCTGATAAGGGGTTAATATTCAAACTATGTAAAGAACTCATGTAACTCAATAATGGAAAAAATCCGATTAAAAATGGTAGAGGATCTGAATAGATATTTTTCCAAAGAGAACATACAGATGGCCAACAGATACATGAAAAGGTGTTCAGCACTAATGATTAGGGAAATGCAAATTAATACCACAATGAGATATCACCTTACATATGTTAGAATGGCTATTACCAAAAAGACAAGAAAGAGCAAGTGTTGGCAAGGAAGTGGAGAAAAGGGAACCCTCCTGCACTGTTGGTGGGAATGTAAATTGGTGCAGCCACTATAGAAAACATTATGGAGGTTCCTCAAAAAGTTAAAACTAGAACTACCATATGATTCAGCAATCAATCCCACATCTAGGAATTTATCTAAAGGAAACAAAAAAATTAACTTCAAAAAATACCTGCATCCCCATGTTCACTGCACCATTATTTACAATAGCTTAGACATGGAAATGACCTAGTGTCCATCAGTGGATGAATGGATAAAGAAAGTGTGATAAATGTGTACACACACACACACACACACACACACACACACACACACACACAGGAATATTATTCAACCATAAAAAAGGAGGAAACCCTGCCATTTGTCTTAACTTGGATGGATCTTGAGGTCATTATGCCAAGTGAAATAAGTCAGACAGAGAAAGACAAATACCATATGATCTCCCTTATATGTGAAATCTAAAAAACAAGCAAACAAACAAGCAAACAAAACTAAACTCATAGATATAAAGAACAGATTGGTGGTTGCCAGAGGCGGGGTGTCAGGTGGTGAGTGAAATGGGTGAAGATGGTCGAAAAGTACAAACTTCCAGTTATAAAATAAATAAGTCCTGGGGATGTAATGTACAGCATAGTGATTATAGTTAATAATACTGTGTTGTATATTTGAAAGTTGCTAAGACAGTAGATCTTAAAAGTTCTCATCACAAGAAAAAAATTTGTAAATGTGTGATGATGGATCTTAACTAGACTTACTGTGGTGATCATTTTACAGCCTATACAAGTATTGAATCTTTACATTGTACACCTGAAACAATATGATATTCTACGTCAATTATATCTCAGTTAAAAAAAATTTTTCCCTACTGGGCTGAATTCATAGCCCCAGAGAAGAAATTCCTGTAGAATTTCACACACACAAACACACACATGCAGAAAAGAACAACAACAAAAGAACATGACTTCCTTTCCCTTTAGTTTCGTAGGACTGCCTATGGCAAGGTGATACTGTATTTCGTTATGCTATTGGCCAGCAAATCCTGAACAGGCAGGCTGAATGGGGCACCCACCTGATGTTGTTTCTTTGCATGTGAGCCCTTAGCGCTGCTGGAGCTGGACGTGATTCTGCTTTCCCCAGATCCCTTCTGCAGCATGTTAAAGCTAGAAGGGATTTTGGCACTTTTTAATGAGGAAGCTGAGATACAAAGAAATGTGACTCACTGGAGGTTATGTGTCTAGTTGATGAAAACTCAGATCTCATTTCTGTATCAGCATTCTTTCAGTGGTGCTATGCGTCTCCCTCCCACACTCTGAGAATTGGGCCTAATGGGCTCTTGTGAGTTTACCATCTGGAATAAGAAGCACTATACCTACCATTTACTGCTGTCCCTCTCTGAGGGGGAAGAGGCCTTGACGGCAGTGTGCCTCCTTCTCTTCAGAGATGGGAGCCACAGAAGCACTGGAATCTGGTGACTTCTCTGAAAAGAAGATGACTCACTGTCCTGAATACCTAAGTCTTTACAGCTTTGCCCATCTGTGGGCTTCTGACTCACCCTGTTCCCCCTTGATGATCCATCAACCTTCTGAAAATGAAACCATCTTCAGGAAAATCTAGGCTGCCAGAGATCCAGATAGATGATTAAAAACAAGGAAATGGGCCGGCCCAAGGAATAGGTGGCATTTGCCTTTAGGTCTTGTTGTCCATTGTATCTCCCCACCCCCTCACCTCCCTTTTGGTGCTGCTTTCCCAAACACCAAGATACTGACCATTCCCATTCCTCACCTTCCTGGACCTGCCCCGAGGCAGGCAGACTCTCAACCACTGCACCACCAGGGAAGCCCCTTGGAGTAATTTTTATGGTTGAGGATGTTTGGCTAATTAATAAAGGCATATATGTATTTTATTTTCTTAATTGTAACAAAAATCACAAATTGTGGGATGATAATCAAATTTTCACCCATTTGGTTTTATTATTGACAGTAGTGGTCCAGGAAATAAAAACTGTAATTGTAATAAAAGTGTGCAGATGAAAATACTTTCATAAAAGTGTAATGCACATTAAACATAAAGAAGTTAAAAATATATTTATGCGTGCTTTCAAAAAGTTACCTCTGGGCTTCCTTGGTGGCGCAGTGGTTGAGAGTCTACCTGCCGATGCAGGGGAAACGGGTTCGTGCCCTGGTCCGGGAAGGTCCCACATGCCACGGAGCGGCTGGGCCCGTGAGCCATGGCCACTGAGCCTGTGCGTCCGGAGCCTGTGCTCCGCAACGGGAGAGGCCACAACAGTGAGAGGCCCGCGTACTGCAAAACAAAAAAAACGACTAGAGGAAAACATAGGAAGAACATTCTTTGACATAAATTACAGCAAGATCTTTTTTGATTCACCTCCTAGAGTAAAGGAAATAAAAACAAAAATAAACAAATGGGACCTAATTAAACTTAAAAGCTTTTGCACAGCAAAGGAAACCATAAACAAGATGAAAAGACAACCCTCAGAATGGGAGAAAATATTTGCAAATGAAGCAACTGACAAAGGATTAATCTCCAAAATATATAAACAGCTCATGCAGCTCAATATTAAAAAACAAACAACCCAATCCAAAAATGGGCAGAAGACCTAAATAGACATTTCTCCAAAGAAGACATATAGATGGCCAAGAAGCACATGAAAAGCTGCTCAACATCACTAATTATGAGAGAAATGCAAATCAAAACTACAATGAAGTATCACCTCACACCAGTCAGAATGGCCATCATCAGAAAATCTACAAACAACAAATGCTGGAGAGAGTGTGGAGGAAAGGGAACCCTCTTGCACTGTTGGTGGGAATGTACATTGATAGAGCCACTATGGAGAACAGTATGGAGGTTCCTTAAAAAACTAAAAATAGAATTACCATATGATCTAGCAGTCCCACTACTGGGCATATACCCAGAGAAAACCATAATTCAAAAAGACACGTGCACCCCAATGTTCACTGCAGCACTATTTACAATAGCCAGGTCATGGAAGCATTGTAAACACCCATCAACAGAAGAATGGATAAAGAAGATGTGGTACATATATACAATGGAATATTACTCAGCCACAAAAAGGAATGAAATTGGGCCATTTGTTGAGACGTGGATGGATCTAGAGTCTGTCATACAGAGTGAAATAAGTCAGAAAGAGAAAAACAAATATTGTATATTAATGCATATATGTGGAACCTAGAAAAATGATGCAGATGAACCGGTTTGCAGGGCCGAAATGGAGACACAGATGTAGAGAACAAACGTATGGACACCAAGGGGGGGAAGTGGGGGAGGGGTGGTGATGGTGGTGTGATGAATTGGGAGATTGGGATTGGCATGTATACAGTGATGTGTGTAAAATTGATGACTAATAAGAACCTGCTGTATAAAAAAATTAATAAAATAAAATTTAAAATTAAAAAAAAGAAAATTATTCTTAATTTTAGTGTTTAATGTCCATCTACTTGTTAGGCTAAAGATTTAGTATCATGCTTCATGAATGTTACACCTAGGTTTATCTAAATATATAAGTTTAAGGATTATATGAATTGTTGAACATGCAAAACGTTTCCTGGTTACCCTGTGCAGCTGTTTTGAATACTGTGCTTATTCACAAGTACCTCTGAAGTCATGAATTAGGACACAAAGAAAAGCATGAAAAGAATGCTCAGCAGTGCTGGGAAACCAAAGTTATGCGAGAATCTATTGAATTCAAGCTATCTAAGAGGGAAGATTTGACAAGATAACTCATATGTCTATTCTTTTAGCCAAGCAATTCTAATGCTCAGTTTTCCTGAAGTGTCAAAATCAATGTCAGCAGCAGTGTAGCCCACAAATGTTCATGGCATTCAAACACAGCTGCTTCGTGTTTTGAGAATACAGGGAGAGAGATGTGGAGAAGACTTTCCTGGGGCCTCAACAGGGTTGATCATGAGAGTGGATGTTTATAGTTACTGGTTATGCTGTGGCAGCAATGAGTGTTGTGTCCTGAATGACAGAGGTGCCAATGTGTTCTTTAATAAATGTCTTTAATTTTGTTTATTTGTTTGTGATATATATAGCCTTTTCTGCAGTATGAGGCCTATGTCAAGAATCCTTCTTGTCTAGGTCTAGGGTAGCTGTACATGACAGGGTTATTAGGGTTCTCCAGAGAAACAGAACCTACAGGAGATAGCTATATATATATATCTAGATATCTATCTATCTATATCTCTATATATAATATTTAACAAATAACTTTGTAAATATAATAAAATATAATATAAATAAAAATTAAAATATAATAGTAAAATAAATATACAATATATCAAATACATCAGTAAAAAGTATTTATTTATATTTATGAATATTCATATTATTATTTATTGTATAATAAAATAGTAAGTTAAACGTGTTAAAATAAAAATATATAATGAAATATATAATATATTCAATATATTTAAAATATATGTTCTATATATATTATATATAACTATATATATAATATAATTAATATTATATTATATATAATATAATAATATAATATATATTATATTATTATATATAATTTTATATATATATATTATAAAGAATTGGCTCATGTGATATGGAGGCTAAGAAGTCTCAAGACCTGCAGTTGGCAAGCTGAAGACACAGGAGAACTGATGGTGTTCTAGTTCTAGTTCTAGTGTGAGTTGAAAGGTCTGAGAACCAGCAGAGCCAATGGTGTAAGTTTAGTCTGAAAGCCGGCAGGCCCCACTGCTGATATTTCAGTTCAAGTCTGAAGGAAAAGACCACTGTCTTAGTTTAAGCAGCCAGTCAGGAGGAGTTCTCTCTTAATAAACTTTCTGCTCTGCTTTGGTAGCTCTTCAACTGATTAGATGAAGCTCACGCACATTAGGGAGGGCAGTCTGTTTTACTCAGTCTACCTATTCAAATGTTAGTCTGATCCAGAAACACCCTCTCAGACACACCCAGAATTATGTTTGACCAAATGTCTGGGCACTTTATGGCCCAGTCAAATTGACACAGAAAATTAGCCATCATAATGACCAAGAGCCAGAAAATATGCAAAAAGAGCTCTCCAAGTAGATGTTTCCACATGCATGGGTTCAAGCTCGTGGCTGTTGCTTGGAAGATGGGACATTTGTGCAGAAATTCTCCATTTCCAGCATTCATGATGGCATAGCTATACTATAGGCGAATCCTGTAACATGAAATCCTTGTTTCTGAGCAACCAAACAGATCAGGATACATTTAATAAACTTGGTATAAAAAGGTGGGGAAATGCATAAAATGGTAGAAATAGCTCATCTAAAACTGTCTCAACATTCTAAGGCATATTCATAATACGGTAGGGTTCAGCTATCAGGAATATTCACAAGCATGGATAGCTCACTCCCCAGTGACTCCAGATCAGTGAAACGCAGCTTTACGTGTGCACATATTGTAAATATACCCAATACAGTGACTGAATGCTAGCTAAGAACAAGATGCACTAGGTTTTCAAAGGGAATTACGAAAGAAGTAAGGAGTAAAATCAATGACTCTTCTAAGGAGCCTAAAATTTTATAGAGAATTCAAGGCAGGTCCAAACATGTATCTATAAACACAGGCCGTAGAAATGTTCTGATGTATGTATAATTATACACACTTCATTCTTTGGCTTTCCACTCATTTATAATTGGTGATAATTTAGACCTAGGGCATGCCAAATTGATGATGTTTTTTTGGCCAAAACAGGGTTTTCAAAGAAAACACAAAGGGAAACATTTCCTGGATGCCCAACGTATGCCAGGTACTAAGATGGTTGTTTTACACACATTATCTCACTTAATCCTTATACTAGTTCTGTGAGGTGAACTTTTACAAATGAGGAAACTGAGTGTCACAGGAGTTAAATGTAGATCCAAATACAGATCACCCCAATTCTAAAGCTACACACCATTCAAACAAACTAGCAAGAAAATGCTTGGCCAGCCTCAGAGGGCCACCCAACCATTTTTGAGACTATTAGAAGTTCACGTGAACAAATATTGATAAATCCATTAGAGATCATCCTTTTTGTTAGGGTACTGAGGGGCGCCAATGAACTGGTTGACAGCCTGTTTAAATTTATTGAATGCACTCTGAATAATATTACCATTATGTAATAATTTGACTTTTGGTTAATTTCCAGGCTGAGCTGTCTCTCATATTAATCTGAATAAATTAAATTTGACTTTTGGGTTTGAATTATGGAGAGCCAAAGTGTCCTAGAATGAACATTTTTGTGAGTTGATGGTCCTCAAAGATCCCACTAGGATGGGTTTTAGGGAGGGAAAGTCATTCTCCCTTTCTAATCATTACAAACAAGTAAACTAATGTGTGCTATTAATATGGTAGTCTGTCTTGTTGTTCTGTGAAAACCAGTTCATAAAGATGATGTAGTCCAACTGGGTCTTCCCCTCTGCACTTGATCCCAGCAAGAAGGCTCAGAGCTATAAACAAGGTTACTATATATAATGTGTGTGTATATTTTATAGTATTGTATTGTAATTTTATTTTTATTATTATATTTATAAAAGGTTATTATATTGAATAAAATAACAATCATCTTGTACCATTACAGGGACAAGGCTCAGAGACATGTGTGCCCAGCAGTGTGCTTTAGTAAGTGTTGCTGATGACTGAGATTGAGTGGGGATGCTGAGCTGGACATTTTATTTTGAACCTAGGATCAGAATTAGAAAAACTTAGAAAAACAATGCAAGAATGGAAACTCTGCTTGAGTTAAGATTTCTTTTAACAGTGTCTTGCTACCTAAATAAAATAGAGGCTCTGTGTTCACCAAATCTTTGCAGGTAATTAATGTCAATGATTTATCTCGGAGAAGTCACATTGTTCCTGTATTCAGAGATGTAAGTGGTTATTTCAGAATTGGCTGGTGTGGTTTAGATTTTGATCTGTAGCTTTGGTTTTCTTGTGATTCATATTGATTCCTCCAATTTGTATGCTGCTTTGCTCTGTAGGTTCTTGATCCACTTGTATCTCTCCTCTTTGGCCATGGTTATAGGTTTAAGTTTCTAGTTTTCGATTTTCTTTTATTCTTGGATTTTCAGTGTTTGTACTCAGGGTGGCTTTTTTTTTTTTTTTTTTTTTTTTTAAATCTTGCTGTTGTTTGTGTGCCCTGCTGTCAGGCCTATTTGGCCTTGTCCATGGGATAATAGAAATGAAAGTGCTTTGTAAGTTGTAAAGCACCATTTAAATGTAAGAGATGATTACTATTTTACTAAAAGTAATTACCTTGTTTATAACTCTGAGTCTTCGTGATGTAATTGGGGGCAAAGAGGAGCACCTGATTGGACAGGTGGGTCAGATATCTTTATGCACTGAGATCCTAGGTCGCAACGGCTCTAGCAACGAATGTCGTGGCTAGATTCTCTGTGAACAAGGATTACAGCCCATGTCTAATCTTGAGAATGCCGGCATGAGCCCAGAAAGGAGACAGAGGGCTCACAGAGGGCAGCTCCAAAAGCCTGACTGGTCCTACTTAATGCCTGACTCTTGACTTATGCTCACACCCTGATTTTGGAGGCCTAAAATACTCTGCTGGACCAGGTCTATGCCTAGATCCCATCTTTACCTCCTGTGTTCTGTCAGAGATCTTGTTATAGGCTGTGTGGCAACGTTGGGGAATGTCTTTGGTGACTCTCTTGGTCCACATGAAAATTCACATCACCTTTTAGAAATCAATCCTAAAGTGAAGACAGAACTTTCATCATGCTTAAGTAGTTCTGTTCTGCCTCCTCATCAAGAAATGCTACTGAGTTTAGGCCTGAACTAAAACCAGTCCCCATCTACAGTTTTTCTGTTTCAATTGATATAAAAACAGGCCCATCCATGGCTATAGATGACTTTAACTTGCTTATACCTATAGCTAATTCCCAACTTTTGAAAAGTTGCTCTTTATTTCAACTAAGCCATCATTAGTGGAATCCATCCCAGTCTTGGAGAAAGATGTCCTTATTGGCTCCTCAGTAGATTGGAAATACAGAAATTTTCTTCTAGGAAAAGGAAGAGTTTAAGAGTCTCCCTCCCAAAAGTTGTGTGGTGTGCTAAGGGGGAGGTGCGGCAGCGTTTTATAAAAGGAGATACCTCTGTGACTGGATATCTTTAGGATCAGCACAGACACCCTCATGAGGTGGGCAGTGTGTGAGTCCATCTTTGTCCTCACATCTCTACCTTGTTATTCATTCAATGAATACTTATTGGGCACTCATTTGGTGATAGGCAGATGCTGTGTTAGATTATAGGGACATAATTTCTGACAACCGTCCCAGATCTGGAGGTCATCTAAGCTAGAGCCTGTATATCGTCTTTAAGCCAGACAGATCTGGATTCTAGTGGCTTCTCCCCTTTTGCTATTTGTGTTACTCTGTAAATCTGCTTAATAATTTGTCATCTGAATCTTACTTTATGCATCTGTAAAATTGGATAACAATTACCAAATAGAACTGTGGTGAAGGTTCCATAAATGATGAATCTAACACTCCATGCTGGACACATAGTAGGTCTCTCACTTATTAATTGATAGCTGCATCTTCTGCACTCATCTTCTTCATCCCATCTCAAACTCACTGACTGCTCTTTGCTTGGGGCAGCTTGGCCTCCAAGTAGAATTTAATAGTGTTTAAGTCTTTATGTGAATAGATGTATGGAGGAGATATTTTCAGTAGATATAGATCCCAGTTCAGGATTCTAGAAATGTATAGACATAGTTCCAGTCAACATTTTCTTTTTCATCAGCTGATTAAAAATCTGTTTTTTGGTTTTTTTTAAACTTGAACAATTAATTTAATCAAAATGGTCATGCTGGTAGGCTGGGCAATCATTAAAATAACAAAACAAAGAATTTTACATAGTAATCAACAATAGAGATAGAATGGAATCATAAAAATATTTAATCCAAAGAAGGGAGAAAAAGAGGAAAGAGGGAAGAAAAGCAGATAATTCAAATATAAAATGAATAGCAAGATGATAGATTTGATAGATTTATAGATTTAAGCTCAGCTATGTCAACAATTACATTAAATGTAAATGGTCACAGAGATGGACCCAGTGGATAAAAAAAAGTAAGATCCACTATGTGCTTTTTACAAAAAACCTCCTTTAAATATCAAGAAATAAATATAAGTAAATTGATGGAAAAGATATATCATTAAAACTAATTAAAGAGAGCTGGAGTGGCTATATTAATATCAAAGTAGATTTCAGAGCAAAGAATATTACAAGGGATAAAGAGGCCCATTTAATGATGATAAAGTAGTCTCCTCATCATAGAACATAACAATCTTAAACATTTATGCACCTAACATTATGAACATAACAACTTCCAAACATGAAGCAAAAAACTGATAGAACTGCAAAGAGAAAAAACATACAGTGGTAATCAGAGATTTTAGCACCTTCTCTTAATAATAGATAGAACACATATAGAAAAAAGCCAATAAGGATGTGGAAGAACTAAACAATACTAATCTGACATCAACTAATTTGACATAATTGACCTTTATAGAACACTGCACTCAATAACAGAAGAATACATGGCACTCTACTTTCAATTATCTAGCACCTGACACATCACTCTAGTCACTTCTGTCTGTCAGCAGGAAAATGCTTCTGTCAACAGTAAATACTATTGTTCTGGGCCTCACCAGGCCATGAAAATCCCACAGAATTCCTGTTAGAGCCGTACTGGCTCCTCCTTGGGGCAATTCTGCTGAATATTCTAGTAGTAGCTCCAGGAGAAGGTCATTGTTTCAAGAACATAGCTTACCTCCTGAGGATGAAGTCAGAGGTTGAATCTGAACCAAGTGTCTAACTCACATATTGTCATCTTGCTGGGGGGGAACAGCAGCCTTTAAACTTTGTCCAGACTTATTAAAATATAAATATTATTGCCCTCAAGGGCTTGGCATTGAAAAAACATGATAACAATTCCAGATTTAGGCCCATCCGAAGGTTTTATGCCATTTTTTTAGGATATTGGAACGTTGAAATCAAACAGTAGAGATCCCTCCCCTAAAAAAACCTTTCTGAGAGATTTTACTCCCTTAAGATAATGTATTTCAAGACACATCTTCCTGCCCCCTACCTTCCCAAAGGGAGAAAATTTGAAACCATAAGAATTATGGTCAAGTACACGTGTCAAGTACACATGTTATCAGGTTTAAATTGTAAAACATAAATACAATTCACATAATAGTATAAAAAATGGTATTTTGATCAAGGAATGAAAAGATGGGTAGCCCTACCATTATAAATTCCACTGAACTGTTTCTGTTGAGAATCAGCTGTGCAAGTGAAGGATGGCAGAAATAGAATAGATACAGCCACATTGTATCTTGTGTATAAATCACCGTGAATCTTGGCTACATCATGTGCTTCTGCACTCCGTATGGGCTTCCTCCACACAACTGCCCCTGCTGTGAACGTGAAGTATGCCCAGATTATAGTACACATCATAATTTATATAATTTATCACAGTCTACCTTTAAGTGATATTATACCGCTTTAGGTATAGTACAAAAACTTTATGGTGGTGTATTTCCATTTCTCTCCTTCTGACCCTTGTGCTATTCTTATCATAAATTTTACTTTTATGTATGTTATAAACTCCACAATGAATTTTTATTACTTTTTCTTAAATTGTCAATTATCTTTTAAAGTAATTTAAATAATAAATTTAAAAGTATATTTTTACCCATTTAGTTACCATATCTAGTACTCTTCTTTGTGTAGCTTCAGATTTACATCTGCTGTCATTTTCCTTCTGCTTGAGGTACTTCCTTTAATATTTTCCACAGTGAAGATCTACTGATAATGAAATCTAGCTTTTGAATGTCTGAAAAAATATTTATTTTGTCTTTATTTTTCACAAGGTAAAGAATTCTATGTTTACAGTTTTTCACCATCCAGTACTGTAGAGATGTCATTCCATTGTGTTCTAATTTGGACCATTTCTAAGGGAAAATTTGCCTCTATTTTTAATCTTTGTTCCTCTGGATGTAATGTGTCTCTTTTTTTCTCCAGCTGCTTTTAAGATTACCTCTTTATCATTGGGTTTAAGAAATTTGCTTAAGATGTGCCTTGGTATGTTTTTCTTCATGTTTCTTGTGCTTGGAGTTCACTGAGCTTCTTGGTTATGTGATTTATAATTTTCATCAAATTTGGAAATTTTTCAGCCAGTATTTTTTCAAGTATTATTTTATGCCCTTCTCCCTTTCAGAGACTAAAATATCAATAACATGAATATTCAACCTCTCATAGTTGTCCCCCAGCTCACAGATTCTCTGTTCCTTTTTTTTTTTCATTTTGGAAAGTTTCTATTGCTATATTTTCAAGTTTACCAATGCTCTCTTTTGCAGTGTCTAATCTGTTCTTAATCTAATCTGGTATGCATTTAAAAAAAATAAATTTATGTATTTATTTTTGGCTGCGTTGGGTCTTCATTGCTGTGTGTGGGCTTTCTCTAGTTGTGGTGAGCAGGGGGCTACTCTTCATTGCGGTGTGTGGGCTTCTCATTGCGGTGGCTTCTCTTGTTGTGGAGCACGGGCTCTAGGCATGTGGGCTTCAGTAGTTGTGGCATGCAGGCTCAGTAGTTGTGGCTCACGGGCTCTAGAGCACAGGCTCAGTAGTTGTGGCACACGGGCTTAGTTGCTCCATGGCATGTGGGATCTTCCTGGACCAGGGCTCAAACCCGTGTCCCCTGCATTGGCAAGTGGATTATTTACCACTGAGCCACTAGGGAAGTCCCTAGTATCTAGTCTACCTCAGGCACAGTAGTTTTTATGTTTAGAAGTTAGATTTAGGAATTTCCTGGTGGTCCAGTTGTTAAGGCTCTGCCCTTTCGCTGCAGGGGACATGGGTTCGATCCCTGGTCAGGGAACTAAGATCCCACATGCCTCGTGACCAAAAAAAAAAGTTAGAGTTGAGCCTTTTTTATATCTCTCATGTCTCGATTTACATGCTAAAGTACTCCTTTACCTTCTTGAACACATGGAGTATAGTTTTAACAATTCTTTTAGGGTCCTTGTCTACTAATTCTATCGTCAGTATCAATTGTGAGTCAATTTTAATTTATTGATTTTTCTTCTAAATTATGGTCATATTTTTCTGCTTTGCATGCATAATCATTTTTAATTGGATACTAGATATTGAGAATTTTATCCTGTTTGATGTTATATATTTTAGTATTTCTATAAATATCTTTGAACTTTATTTTTTTTCCCCTGGGACATTATTAAAGTAGTTGGAAATAGTTGGAGCCTTTCAGTTCTTGTTTCTATGCTTTGTTAGGCAGGATCAGAGCAGTGTAGTCTAGGGTTAATTTTCCTTACTACTGAGGCAAAATTCTTCTTTGTACAATTATTAGGTTTTTGCATTCTGGCTGGTGGAAAGAGGTGCCATTTCTTTTTACCTCTAATCCTTTCAAGTGATTTTTTGCCCCTGGTCCTGAATAGTTTCCTCACACACTTTAGCTGATCAGTGCTCACCTTAATTCTAGAGGGGAACCTTCTTCAGATTTACAGAATTCTCTCTTTTTCTGTGCATCTTTCTCCTCTCCACTACTCTGCCCTGAAAACTCAATTGTCTACAGGACTCCCAGCTCTATCTTTTTAACTCACGGAGATCACTGGGCTCCATATGGGTCCCTCTCCTTCCACTGTGACCTGGACGTTTTCTCCAGGCAGTAAGTTGGGGCAGTTGTAGGCGCATTTCTCAGGGATCCTTGACCTTCATTGCCTGATGTCCAGTGTTTTGAAAATCGATTTTTTATATATGTTGTTTGCTCTTTTGTTGTTTTAGGCAGGAGGATAAATCCAATCTTTTACTCAATTTTGGGTAGAAACAAAGTCTACAGTATCCTTTATATTTGAAAAAGAGTCTTGTGCCTCTTCTCTATTTTCATTTTATTTTTTAAAGTGGAGGTAGGGGTGCTTCTAGAGAGAAACCAGAAAAGGTTTGGATAAAATGCTAAAGAGATTATTTTTCTCCTTTTTCACCATCATAATTCTTTGCCACCAGAGTGATCTTTCCAAATCTAGTTATCTCTCATTTCTGCCTAAATCCTTCATGGCTCCTGAACGACTACTGAATTCAGGCATACCTTGGAGATATTGCAGGTTTGGTTCCAGACTACCATAATAAAGTGAATATCATAATAAAGCAAGTCACGGAGTTTTTGGT
The DNA here is from genome assembly GCF_008692025.1 of Phocoena sinus. Lineage (NCBI taxonomy): Eukaryota > Metazoa > Chordata > Mammalia > Artiodactyla > Phocoenidae > Phocoena > Phocoena sinus. Next base: position 50,808,023 of record NC_045775.1, on the reverse strand, counting down.
TTCCCAGTACATGTTAAAGTTATGTTTATACTATACTTAGTCTATTAAGTGTGCAATAGCATTATGTTTAAAAAACCCCATTGTACATACCTTAATTAAAAAATACTTTATTGGGCTTCCCTGGTGGCGCAGTGGTTGAGAGTCTGCCTGCCGATGCAGGGGACACGGGTTCATGCCCCGGTCCGGGAGGAATCCCCACATGCCACAGAGCGGCTGGGCCCGTGAGCCATGGCCGCTGAGCCTGTGCGTCCGGAGCCTGTGCTCTGCAACAGGAGAGGCCACAACAGTGAGAGGCCCACGTACGGCAAAAACAAAACAAAACAAAAAACTTTATTGCTAAAAAATGTTAGCCATGATCTGAACCTTCAGCAAGTTGTAGTAGTAACAAAAAAGAGCACTGATCACAGATCACCATAACAAATACAATAATGATGAAAAAGTTAAAAACATTGCGAGAATTACCAACATGTAACACAGAAAGATGAAGTGAGCAAATGCTATTGGAAAAAAATGGTGCTGATAGACTTGCTTGATGCAGGGTTGCCACAAACCTTCAATTTGTAAAAAATGTAATATCTGCAAAGCACAGTAAAGCCAAGCACAATCAAAGGAGGTATGCCTGTAGTGTCCAGACTCCTTAGTGTTCATGCAAGGCTCCGGTACCTGTTAATCCTCATTTTTAACACCGCTCATCTTTCCCATTACACCAAGCTCTCTAACTAATAAGCCTCAGCTGTCTGCCTCAGTGGTGGTGTATAGGTTCTGAAATCAAAGCAACAGTTCAAATCGTACTTAACGGCTGTCTGATCTTGGGAAGTTAACTTCTCTAATATCTTATCTGAAAATAAGAGTAGTAATACTATATACCTGCCAGAGTTGTTGTGAGCATTAAATGAAATAATATGTGTGAAGTGCTCCACAGGGTCTTGCCTAGAGTAAGTGCTGCATTAATATAATTTATTACTGTGATGGTTCCTCAGCTACATCACGTTCTGCTTCTCTGCCTTCTGGCCCTGTAGACGTGGTTCTCCCATTGCCTGGACATCCTCCTTTTCCTGCTCCATACACTCTTCCCTGCTATGTTCTGCTTCTCTTTTCAGCTGCATCTCTAGCCTTTCCTCATGTGGGAGGCTTTCCCTGACCTTCTGATCTTAGTAGGATGCTCTCCGTGTACCATGGTGCCCCATTACTGTTTGGAAATTGTTTTCCCTCTTTCGCCTCCACACAAGGGGAGGGAGACTGTGGCTCATGGTAAGTGACCAATTATGTTAGTTGAATGAATGAATGAAGATTGGCTTTTAAAAACTGTTAAATAAAATGATGAAAAGGACAGTTACAAAACCCTGACATAAAATGTTTGAATGAGCACAAATCCAGGCCCCCAAATTCCTAGATGAAATCGGGAGAAATTGAGAAGTAGCATGTTCAGGGACACAGCAGCATGGCCAGTCACCACTGCGTTTTTGGCCTCTCTGTGAAACTGCCACCGGAGGCTGCAATTCAATGACAAGTAATGCTACTTGGCAAGGAAAAGAGCAAAGCCTGGTGATGAGAAGAAAAAAACATGCAAGAAAATGAAAATCATGAGCCAAACAATGTGAGAACAGCCTCCTGCCCCCATCCTCACCCCACGGCCCAGGTGCCCAGCACTGGTGGCATTATCTCTGCACAGCCGGAATTTTAGGAGAAGCCTGCCAATATTGACATTACTCCACATAATGAAATCAAGGTGGATTGGTGAACAATCACTTTAAAAGTTAATTGTTGAAAACCTGCAGGTTAGAGTCTTAAGCTAATAATGCCTGTTGGCTTGATGGCAGTTTTGGTGCTTGCTGGTTTTTTCATTGTTTTTATTTTTGGTGTGTTTTGTTCTCTTGACTTTGATGACAAAAAGTAGAACTCTTTTTAATTTTATTTCCTAAGGCAGGTTAGGTTCCTGCTTGGCTTTTCTGGGTGGTTATTTTCTTTCCTCCCCACCACTCCCTTTTTTACTTCCTTTCTCTCTTCATTGTAGTCTGGCCCTTTAGCAATGGCTGCCTCTTGTCCTGCAGTCTTGCACAGACATTTGGGAATCCTGGTAAACCCAGCCCCTACCATCTTCAGCCTTCCTGAAGTCCTTGGAGGCTGTGTTGAAGGAGATTCCTCATGACTGAGTCATTGGTGACATATTCAGAGTTCTGCCAGTATCCCTTCCTCAGGGAACCAGTTCCCCAGATGGTCCTGGAAAGAATCAGAGATGGGAGACCTCTGTGTATAAATGGAAGACCCTTCTGTCCCATAGATTGGAGGCTGTTAAGTGATGGTCCATCTCAAGGAGAGCCTCACATCAAAACTGATGTCTCTCTTCTCCTTCCCCTCAGACCTCAGGCTGAGGTGAGTGAAGACAGGGGATTTTAGGAATTCTTACTTGAGGCAGGAAACTGACAAGGTATACATCCTTTCTTGACTAAATCCTGGCATGATTTGGGTCTCTCAGTATATTTCCATTTATTGATGAGCAGATCACAGGCTAACCTGTGGGCATGTTTTCAAACTTAATGAAGAAAAGACAATTTCTGCCACAAGAGCTCTTCATCTAACTGACAGCATCAGTCAAGGGCTACTATGACTCCTGGCTGCGCTCAGTAATGAAACCTTTCTCCTAAAAACTAGAGAGGCTGGGGAGATGAGACAGTGGGCCATGGAGAAAGGGGCAGAAGAAGACTCTAGTTCATCTAAACTGCTTCTCCTTTACCTCACATGGGCCTTGGTGAAGGCATGCGGGAGACCAGAAGGGTGAGGCTTGGTGGTAAGTGGAAGGTCATGGAAAGCAGACAGTAGGGAGTCTTTCCCTGAGGAAAATGATGCTATGGCAGCTGCTTTAAACTTGGAAGTGGTTTTTTTTTCATCCCTTGTGGTGGAGAGCCAGTATCTAGGAGATTCTCCGTTCAGAAGTTTACTGTCCTTTCCATTTAGGATCCCCAAAATAGAATTTTTATTCTATTCAGAGATCTGAGGCCTCTCCTGGGGACAGGTATTTCCTTACTTTTGCTGGGAAACATTTTTTTTCTCCCCAAAGGAAAGTAACTTCCTTTGTAAAAGCCCAACAGGCAAACACATCAGAATGGGAAATAAGGATTTGGTGGTTTGGGATGGAATGAAGTGGAGGGAGGTGTATGTTGGGGTGCAAACTCCAGTGGCCATGTAGATGCTCCGGAAAACTTGGTTTCTGAGAAGCACTGAAAACCATGAATCTGGTTCATTGCCCTCAAATTGAGGAGCATAGAGGTTGTGAGACTTGTTGAAGGGTTAACTGATAATTCCTGGTGGAACTGGTCCTCTGATGTCTCCTCTCCCCTTAAGATGGGGCATCTACTTTGTGCCAAGCATCCTGATGTGCACCAGTGATTCAGAGGGAGGGGGAGGGGAGGGGAGTGCGGGGAGAACAGGCTGTGCATGGATCTGTGAAGCTTCTGGCCATCCTTGAGAAGGTGTGGCCTTATAGGTCCCCAGGACATCCCTCTATTCCTTTCCCTTGCTTCTCCAGCAACAGTGCTTTTTCCCTAAAAGAACTCATGTGCTTCTGACAGAGGGTTTCATACGTCTGCTTTCTAGGAGAAATAATTTGCTCACATTGGCTAGAAGGCTACAAGTTATCCCTAGTTACTTTTACCTTCCTCATCTTCTATAATCAGCCCATCACCTAGATCTGTTGAATTACCTCCCAAATAATCTGAGTCAGTCCACTTAGCTCTGTCTTCATTCATATACCCTGACCCAAGTCCCCATAACCTTGTTGGAGCTGGCAAACCATCTCCTTACTGGCTTTCCTCTTTCATTCTGGTCTCATTTAAATTCATTCTTCACATGCAAACCAGCATGATGTTTTTGAACTGCAGCTCTGGTATGTCACTTCCTCTACCAGTGAAAACTCAGTGGCTTTCCGTTGGTTTTAGGGTAAAGACCTCAGTCTTTAAGATAGCCCATGCACTGCATGGTCAGGGTTCTGTCTGTGTCTCCAGCCTTGTTTCACATCTCCTCCTCCTCTCTCTGCTCTCCATCTACACCAACATCCTTGCCATGCCCTCTCCTGCCAGGGAGTTTGCACTTGCTATTTTCTCTACTTGGAACTCTCTCCCTAACCCCATTCACCTAGATACCTCCTCCTCAACCTCAGCTCTCTGTCCACTCATCAGAGGATCCTCCTTCTGCCCTGATTCAGTTATATTCCCTTATTGTAAGCGCTCATTGCCGCATGTGCTTCTCCTCTGTAGCACTTCTACAGTGGTAATTTCACATGTACTTGTGCTTTTATGTGCTTAGTGTCTAACTTCCCTGTGGAACTGTCAGCTCCATGGGATGGGAACCATGTTTGTTTTAGCCCTAGCATGGTGCCCTTCATAGAGCAGGGCTCAATAAATAATTCATGAATGAATAAGTGAATGGATAAATGAACAAATTAGTGAATGAATGAACTGACTTCTGGAATAAGAGGTCTTTGCTGAATTGTCCCTTTTGAGCAGTAAGTAATGGAATTTTTTGCCTGTGGGACAAGACGCTTTTGAACCCCTGTTTTGACATAATCCTTTTCACTTAAATTGTGAAAAGCACCTAGAATAAGCCTCTGGAATCCTTGAAGCCACCGCTTACCTCAGGAAGCAGTGGAATGGGGTGCCTTCTCTTGTGCCGCTGGAAACATGACCTTTCCTCTGAATTTCTCTGAGGACAGCCCTTCTGTAAGCAGTTTCTTCTTCATCCTCCCTCCATCTGCCAAATGAGGAGATGGACAGGAAGGACTCTCAGATTCACCACACAGGCAAGAGTGACAGCACAAGACCATTACTCTGATGGAGATGGGAGCATGGGAATGACATAAGTAAGTCACAGGCTGTGTCTTCCAACTAATGTGGGCGCAAGTTTGCCCATTAATCCATAATTTAAAAATATCTTTTAGTTTCTTGACCTTCCTCAATCTTAACCTTTGCTATTGGCCACTCTACAAACAGTATGGCATTCTTAATAGGCCAAAAGTTGTTTGAGTCCAGGATTCAAGAGGACAGAACATCGTTTTCCCTTTGTAACCTCTGAGTCCCATCCATTCTGTTTGAGAAAGGCTGAATACGGCAGATCACCTGAGAAGTGGCATGTGGTGCAGAAAAGATCAGTGCCTTTGGAGATTGACAGCTCTGGGCTTTGACACTGGATAAATTACTTAGGCTCTCTGAGCCTTAATTTACTCATCTGGAAGATGGAGTGAAAATACCACAGTATTGTTATAAGTTTAACTGAGGTAAATATATATAAGCTTTTTGGCACAGTGACTGGTATAGATTCTTAATGAGTATTAAATTTCTGTCTCAAGGCTGACCTTCAATGGCATCTCCTAGGGTGGAAGATCTGTCAACTGTCTTGATTGAGGTGAACATTAGGTTCCCGTTTTTTTTTCTTTTTTTTTAAAAAATAAATTTATTTATATTTTATTTATTTATTTTTGGCTGTGTTGGGTCTTCGTTGCTGTGCATGGGCTTTCTCTAGTTGCTGAGAGCCGGGGCTACTCTTTGTTGTGGTGCACGGGATTCTCATTGCAGTGGCTTCTCTTGTTGCGGAACACAGGCTCTAGGCGCATGGGCTTCAGTAGTTGTGGCACATGGGCTCAGTAGTTGTGGCTCACAGGCTCTAGAGCGCAGGCTCAGTAGTTGTGGCGCACGGGCTTAGTTGCTCCACAGCACGTGGGATCTTCCTGGACCAGGGCTCGAACCCGTGTCCCCTGCATTGGCAGGAGGATTCTTAACCACTGTGCCACCAGGGAAGTCCCACGCTCCTGTTTCTTTAGTATTGATTTCTAGCTGCCCCAGCTCTGCATTTGGCACACAAGGATTCTTGTTCTTTGGAACTCTGCTTGGCCAACCCCAGTCTGCCCCTCACAGGCATTCCCAAGACAGGCCTAGTCCCTTATACTCACACTGAAATTATGCCCAAAGTCCATGCCTGGGGGTACCACCATTGCTTTCCCTGGAGTTCTCACTGGAGTACTTCTCAAAGTCTTGTCACCATTTTTTGAAGAGGAAGTTGCTAAGCTAGAACCCTCAGCAGCACCTCCGCTTTCCTGGAGTTCTTGGTCCTTGGCAAACATAGATGCCGCTGGCCATGTCCCTAACAGCCCTTGGAGCCAGGATCATCAGTCAAGATGGTGTTTCATCCTGGAAGCAGGGGGAGGCTATGGCTCCCAGCACTCCTTTTCTATGGAATGTTTTGGGCTTTCCAGCTCTTGTGGTCCCCACCAGATGGCCCTATGGTAGATCGAACTTGGTCACCTTTCCTGCATTGGGCACCCAGACCAGGGTCCTGGCAGAGGATGCTGGATGGGTCTGTCTTTGGAGCTCCTCTCTCCTCCCCAGTAGACACATGTCTACTGACCATTTGCCTGTATCCTTTCCCATCCCCTTATTCTGTGCTGCTCTGGTCATCGGTTGATCCCTAACTTCTCTTCCTTTTCTCAGCTGCCGCAACTGTGATGGGTGATTTTTACAGACTCAAAGTACTCCCAAACGCATGTTTGGATTTTGAGCACCTCCCCAAAGACTTTGTGGGGGAGGCACAGCCTTATAATAACTTATAACTGCCATGTATCTCCGTGGTGTATCAATAGGTCCTCTTCTCTGTGGCCAGGGACAAAGATCAGATGGTCTTCAGATTTGGCAATTCCCAGACACCAGCTGTACTTCCCTGCTTTCTTTATCACTCAAAATTTAAATAGTTTGAGTGAGAAAATGAAACCAAAATTTTAAATAATACGTTAAAGAAAATTTTAAATCTTACAACCTTATTATTAGTAGCAAATTACTGTGATCTGCCCACAGACAGTTAAGACACACAGACAAGGACATGGACTTAAGATGAAGAGCCCAATGAAGGTCTCTCCAGGTCATCTTCAGGTCTTTCTGTGAAGGGCATCTTCACTGGCTACCTAGATATTCCTAGTCTCTTGGGATAATTGGGGCCTAGTAGCTGGGAAATGACAATGGGTCTTACTTGAGGTGGGCGGGCATTCTTATTCAGCCTTCTTGAGACATGCTCCAGTGAAAGGGACCCCTTGATGAAATTGAACTCTGATCGTCCGCGATTGGCAGCAGAAGGGCAGTAATGGCATGGTGGTGGAGTGGTCTTGAATTTGGTCCACTAAGAGCCACATTCCCATTGCAGACGTCGCTCACCCCTGTTGCTCCTGCATGGAGGATATTAGTAGCTGAGAGTAGCTTCATTGAGCTCAGTCCAACTCTTTTATATTTCCTCCTTCACCGTGAGCTTCGTCTCACCTGGCGGGGTCCTCTTGCTTCAGACTTCGATGCCTGATCCCTTGTGAGCTGCCGTAAGAACAAGAGCATGCACTCTCCTGGGTGGCGGCTGCACTTTTTCTATAGCCTCCATCCCAGCTGGAGTAAGGAGAGCAGGTGCTGCCTCCTCTTGTGCTTCTCTTCATCTCTCTTCTAAGACCAGGACATGTTTCAGAGCCTTAGCAGGACCGAATCTGTGTCCACACGGAGGAAAAACAGCAACCTTGGCTTTTGAGGGGGTGACAGCACTATGGCAGGGTGAGGGAGTTTAGGACTCTCTGTGATTCTACCAGCCAGGTATCTTCTCTGGCTTTATACCCACTTACTCCTCCACCCCATCTCCCTCCCCCTGAACTCTGACCAAGGAAGTCCCCAGAGGCCCAGGCTCTTAGGATTTATGGAGACAATGACTCTGTGTCCTCTGAGTCTTCAACAAGGCCTGGAGCTTTGATGCCTGTCAGCTTTGGCTGTGGTTGGGGGGATGGAAGGGAGAAGTGCCACTGTGACCTCTCTACCCCATTACCCCTGCCCTGCTGATCCCCAGAGCAGCAAAGAAAAATTCCAGCTTTGGAGATGGGCCCTGGTCAGTTACGAATCCTGCAAACAGGTGCTCCTGGCCATCAAAGTCTTGAAGCAGTTAAACTTGCTTTCACCTTTGTTGCAGTTCCCTTAAAAGAAAATAGAGAGATCTTCGAAAGGTGGAAGGGGTGGCAGGCCAGAAACGTAAAGTGTGTGCAATCACTCAGATACAAGTGGCACCACTAAAAATTGCCTTCATATATCAGCTTATGGTTTACACACTCTGGCAGAAAGAACACTAAAAGGTCAGCGGAAAAAAAATTTATATGTCAGGCCTGGAGCTGTGACTCCAAAGGTGGTGAGAAGACATGATCTGGGAAGGGTTCTAGAGGGACCGGCTAAGTGCTTGATGTGCCAGGATTCTTCTTTTCACTCTTTATTTTGTCTTATTTTTAAGGAAGTTTCTTGCAAGCGTCAGCAGATAAGCTAAGGTATAGACTCGGAGTAACCTCTCACTCCAACCTCTGGTGACAAGACGGATAGTTCCGTTCATCTATGGGTGAGCAGCGCAGGCTCCCTGCATTTTTTCCCCTGTTTGCTTGGTTTCAGGATATATTTGTTTGCAGAGAGGGATGTCATGCTTTTGAATGCACTGCTCAGTCATGTACCAGTGGTGAAATCAGAGGAGGGGAGAAGAGAAGAGAGAGGAGGGAGGGTGGGTGTTGGGAAAGGGCAAGCTATACTCTGAGGGCTTTAAGTGATGCCAGCTCAGATCCAGAAACAAATCTTCAACCAAATGCTAATGGAGAATGTGCCTTCCAATCAGAAGGGTCAGCAAATATGCTGTAAATTAATAACGTACCCTTTTAGGTAGCAGTTGCCTTGTGGAAAAGTCTGGAGGAGGATTATTTATCCACTCCCCCTTCCATCCCACCTCTCTTAAGAGAAGGAGCTAGAACACTGTAGGTCCCTTGGAGTTTTGTTTAAGACTGACCTTCCCCCTTAGTTTATTAACCGTGTAACATTTTCAGGTTGTTTTTTCCTCTCTGTCTCCTCCAGCAAGTCTCTATTGATCACTATTTGCAGTTATAATCCCTTTCAAATTTATCATCCATGACTAACATCCCATGTATTGATTAGTGTTGACGGATGTTCCTCTACAGTGTAGAACCACCGTGATCCCAGCCTGTGACACACAAGAGGGATGACGAGAGAGAGAAATACACATTTTCCCCTTCTCCTCAATTTTCTTTTGGTAGTTTTCTGTTCTCCCTTTTGTTTACAGCTTAGATGACTTCTTTCCTACCTATGTGAGGAATTGCTTTGTATATTTTAAGGATAATTTCTTTACTCCTACTGAAGCCTGTCGGGAGGAAAAGGAAGTAGCCATGTTGCTCCTGGGTGGTTACTGTGGGGGTGGGTCACTGACAGGTCCTGAAGGAGATCAGATTTATGAGGGACATCCACATGTCTTAACCTAAAGCCTCAGGTACCAAAGATATAGAGGCTAGTTGTTTAAGGATAAATTACATGTCACTTGTGACTAGGAACAAGGTGTCCAAAATCTGGACTATAAATGGAGTCATTTGTCAATAGTGCAATATTGGGGGCTCTTTTTTCCATACTGTCTGTAGCATCCTCTTTGCCTGTTGTGGGCCAAAGGCAAGTGGTGGCCTGGTTGGGAAGCTGTGTCCTTATCCGTCCTGCCTGAGCACGTGTCCAGGGCTTCCCGTCTTGGAGTGTTCTGCTCGTGCATACGAGGTGCCCACCCCACCCACCCACCAGGTTGGCACTGAGTTGTGGGGGGGTCTGGCCACTCATGGGTGAGCCAGCATGCAAGTCCTGAGCTCAGCTGCCTTCTCTGTGCAATGGAAATAACAGTACTTTCCTTGCCCACCTAACAAGGAGTCTAGTGTACCAGCCGTGAGAGTGCTTCAAAAAATTGGGAAGGGCTATATAAACCATGAGGGTATAATGATTACTCTCAAAGATTTCTCCTTGCTCTCTCTGGGTCTCAGTCTCTCTCTCTCATACTCCAAGAAGGTTTTATTGTTCTGCAAGGTTTTTCTACTCCAGGGAACTTTACCAAAGGACCCACGGACTAGACTTGAGAATAGAAGGAAGTATAGAATTCACAGGGAATTTAGTGGTCTCGTAGTTTAACCCTTTCATTTGACTTGTGAGGAACCTGGTGTGGTCTAAATTTTTGGAATAACTTATTTGATATCCCACAGTGTGTGAAACATAAGCCTAGAAAGAAAACTCAGTTTTCTGCCTCTTAGGCAAGTACCCTTCCTCTTCCCTCCCCTCACACCTCCTCTCCGTCTCTCTCCCCTCTTCCCCCTCCTCCTTCTTCCTCTTTTCCTCTCTCCTTCCCTCTTCTTCCCCCGCCACCTCCCTCCTCCTTTCTCCATCTCTCACTCCCTCTGCTCCCCACTCCCTCCTCTCCTCTCTCTCCTTCCAGCCATCCCTCCCTCCCTAGCCCTCACCTCTCTCTATTCCTTTCCCTCTTGCTTTCTCCAACCCCCTTAGCAGCCCTAGGTCTGGGGTAGAGATACAAGACATTTGCTCTTAAAGCTCACTTTCACTTTGGAAGACAGAATCATTGTCTGAGAAACCCTAGGGTTTCTTCACTACAGAAAACTCACATTAAAAAAGTTAATTTTCTTTCCAAAGGAAAAAAGGCAGGCCAGATCAGCTCCTAGGGGAGGGCATATCTACCTACAGAGTGTGCCATTCTGTCACGCTATAGCGCTTTTGAATAGCTATTTAGTTGACTCATATGTAAATGATATTTTGTCCTCCCTCATTGCCTCAGCCCCCACTATTGACAGTAATTTGATGGGATGTTTTTTGCCTCTTATCTATTTTCCAAGTTTTCATGGTCTGTTTGTAATAGTGTTTTTGGTTCTTTGCAGTAGTTTAAGTTTCTCATATGGGTCTTATTATACCTGAATACTGCTCAGCTATTTGATGGCAGAGTTGTAAATCCTCAATAAAAGATCTTTAATAATCAGTTGGCATTTATTTAATATAGCACCCATCTTATTAAATCTAACTCCTTGGATTTAATAAGACAGTTTATTGTATCTTTGCATCGGAATAGTGATGCTATAGTTATGCTTGAGAAGGCACTTTCATTATAAACTCCTCTTTTTAGGCACTTATAATTTTCTCAAGTAGCACATTTATTTCAATGTGCAATCATTTTCTGTTCTCTTCTCCCTCCCTCTCTCCATTTGTACTATTTTTCTCATTTTTTAAAAGTCTAATAAGAAAGTGTATCTCTAACTTCAGCGAGAAAAGCTGTGTCATTGGCTGAGAATAGCTGAGCAAATCTGTTAGGCTCTTGAAATCCAGATTCTTATTTGCGCCTTCAGTCAACTTGATGCAAATGTTGGTGAAGGAGATACTGGTCCTAGGATTATGCTCCTATAACGTGGGGAATGTTCTCCCAAGTGCCTTCAAGTGCATTTTCCCCCCTTTTCAGGGGTTTAAACATTCTTCAGCTTTTGCTAGTGCAAGGAAACTGAAGAATTGATCAGGCAGGAAACTGACCAGAATGGAGTAGAATGGAGACAGACCTTCCAGCCCCTCACTGGCTGCTTTCCCTCTCCAGCCCACTCATGGTAGAATGTGGGCTGTGCTCCACTGTCTGGCACTTGGCTCACTCTCTGCCTACTTCACACCAGCTCATCCTTCAGATCTCAGAACAAGCCTGACTTCCTCAAAGATGCCTGTTGTAACATGCAGACTGAGTCTGGTTCCCTTGCTATATATCTTGTGGAGTTAGAATGGGGCTCCCTTGCTTTAGAACACATGTCTCATTTCCATTTATTACAGTCAGTGGTGCACTGGAGTGCACTCGTACTGTCTGATGAGAGCTCATTTTGTATATCTGTTCAGTTATATATAACCAACTCCATGTTCAGTTATATCATCATGATAACCTGAAAACTGTCATAGGGGAAGTTTGAATGGGCAAATGCTGCAAATCAGAGCGAACTCCCCTGCCAACTCCCCACCAGAGAGCTAGTTTTTAAACATTCACCAGCATAGCACTTACGTGATGATCTGTAAACCCTGTCTTCTCCACTAAGCTATAAACTCCATGAGAACGGGGACTTTGTCTATTTTGGCCTGTATTGTACTTGAGCCATTGTATGGCATGTAATAAGTGGTCAAAGAACTGAGTTTTATAAAGAGGTTTGGGAATAGACAGAATCTTACTTAAACACAGAGGCTGGGCCATTCAAAGGATCTTAATCTCACAAGATCAAGGTTCTCCATGATTTACCTCTAAGAGTAATTCATCCTGCACCAGAATCTAGCTTCCTAAGAAAAAGAAGATTCTTAGGTATTCAGTTGGTTCCACTGGTGAAGTGGTTCATCAGAAAGCACTTGAAACTGTTTAGCCACGTGTAGCAAGGATAATTCTGGCTAGGCATGGGAAGAGGCTGGATGATGCTCTCTGCCTCTTTTAAATTTATTTTATTAAAAATGTCTCTTGTGTTCTGCTGGATAACTACATGCATGGGTTTCATGTTCCTGATTATGAGAGAATGAGACATTTCCCTTCTACCTCCTCACCATGCTCCTACCTAGGCATTCACTGTCTCTTTAGGAGCTTCGTTATCTAGTGAAATAGTACCTGGACATGAGAACAGAGAGATCTGGGTTCAAATTTGGACTATGCCTTGGAAAATGATTTCATTCTTAGAGCTTCAGTGTCATCATGCCTAAAGTATAATACATTATAAAATTATTACATTACATGAGATTGAACAATATGTGATGTTTCTGACAAACATAAAGATTATTGTTAGTGTTTAAACTTTTTCATCTTTTCTCTAAGACCTGGATTTTGACTTTGTCCTTGTAGTTGAAGAATGGATCACAGAGGGTTTAGAAATACATAGGGATGGCGCAGATTGCTTGGGTAGGGTAAGGGAAACTTATTATTGATTCATTAAAAACATTTCCTGTCAAGAGTTTCACTTTCTGTAATGGAGGACTGAGTAATTTGGACATCCACCCACTGAGAACAACTAGAAAAGCTGGAAAGGCATGGTAGAGCTAATAAGACAGTGCAAACTAATAGGGCTAAGATCTGGGAGAGTAGTGAAGCCTAGATAGGTAAGCCCAGAATTTGGAGCAGTGTTTGCCAGTGGCAACTGTTGAAATCCTGGAAGAGGTTATCTGGAAGCTGAGAAGCTGGGCACAACTCTTGACAGCCCCACAGGGCTAGGGGGAAAATAAGAGTTCGGGGACTGCAAAGGAATGATAACTCAGGAAAAACACTAGGCTTTCAGTTGGGGTAAACTGATTTTATACTTATTTGCAGAGACTGAAACTCAGTTTCAAATCATCTCAGTCTCCTATTGGAATAAGGTGAGCTGGGATGCTAGTACTTCTAGCCATCTTTCAAAAGCAAGTATAAATTCTCTCTGGAGGACAACTGTATACTCCTAATCCTGAAATTACTACAATAATTTTCTATATACAGTGTTCTGTACTCTAGCAAAAATAACGAAGTGTATAAAATATAAGATAATGTGATAAAAAATTAAGAGAAACAATATATAATATAAACAGACCAGAGAGGATCCAGATAATGGAGTTATCAGTTATGAATTTTTAAATAACCACGATATATTGATATATTCAATGAAATGAAAGATTGAGAATTTGGGGTATAAACCACTCAAATATTCTAGAACTTAAAATGCAATGGAAATTAAGAGCTCAGTGCATGGAGTAACAGTGAATGGACACAGCTGACAAGAGAATAAGTAAACTGTAATAGAAGTAAAAGAAAATATTAAAAATCAAGCTTTGGGTATAAAAGAAGGAAATGGGGAAAAGAAAAAGAAAAAAGAACAGGGAGAAAAGTTCTAAGGTGTATAATTGGAAGCCCAACAGGATGAGAGAGAGAGGATTGGGTAAAAGCAGTGTTCTAAGAGACAATGGCTGAGAGTTTCTCAAAACTGATGAAAGGTATTGAGTCATATATTAAAGAAGCACTCTGAACCTTAAGTAGAATAAATATAGTAAAATTGCATGCAGCACTAAACTGCTGAAAGCAAAAGACAATGAGAAAATCTTAAGAGTAGTCAAAGGTAAAAGAGCAACAAGATTAACAATGGAATTTTCAACAATGAAAGTGGAAGCCAGCAGTTAATGAATGGTATATTAAAAACACTGAAAAAAAAAAGTGGGCACTTATAATTTTATATCCAGTGAGAACATCCTAAAAAATGAAGGCAAAGTAGGAATATTTTTCAATAAGCAAAAACTGAGAGGATGTGTCACTGGCAGATCTGTACTAAAGGAAGGTATAAAAGGTATTCTTCAATGATTTCACATTGAGAAATGAAAAGTGGGAAATATGTGGATAGATATAAATAAATATTAACAATAAAATAATAATGTTATGCAGGAAGAATAAATGTACAGAATTAAAATGCACCATAACAGTAGCATGTAAGTTGGGGGTGGGAGATTAATGGAGTTAAAGTGTTTGGGGGCACTTGAATTACTCAGGAACAAGTGAAAGTCTGAATTTACATTAGGCTTTGTTAAGTCAAGAGTATGTATATATATATTTATTTCTTAATTTTTTTCAAGACTATTTTATTTAATTTCTTTTATATAGCAAGTTCTTATTAGTTATCTATTTAATACATATTAATGAATATATGTCAATCCCAGTCTCCCAATTCATCACACTACCCGCCCCCTCACCCACCCCGCTTCCCCCCCTTGATGTCCATATGTTTGTTCTCTGCACCTGTGTCTTCATTTCTGCCTTGCAAACTGGTTCATCTGTACCATTTTTCTAGATTCCACATATATGCGTTAATATACGATATTTGTTTTTCTCTTTCTGACTTACTTCACTCTGTATGACAGTCTCTAGATCCATCCACGTCTCAACAAATGGCCCAATATCGTTCCTTTTTATGGCTGAGTAACATTCCATTGTATATATGTACAACATCTTCTTTATCCATTCTTCTGCTGATGGGTGTTTACATTGCTTCCATGACCTGGCTATTGTAAATAGTGCTGCAGTGAACATTGGGGTGCATGTGTCTTTTTGAATTATGGGTTTCTCTGGGTTTATGCCCAGTAGTGGGATTGCTGGGTCATATGGTAATTCTATTTTTAGTTTTTTAAGGAACCTCCATACTGTTCTCCATAGTGGCTGTATCAATTTATATTCCCACCAACAGTGCAAGAGGGTTCCCTTTTCTCCACACCCTCTCCAGCATTTATTGTTTGTAGATTTTCTGATGATGGCCATTCTGACTGGTGTGAGGTGATACCTCATTGTAGTTTTGATTTGCATTTCTCTAATAATTAGTGATGTTGAGCAGCTTTTCATGTGCCTCTTGGCCATCTGTATGTCTTCTTTGAAGAAATGTCTATTTAGGTCTTCTGCCCATTTTTGGATTGGGTTGTTTGTTTTTTGGATATTGAGCTGCATGAGCTGCTTGTAAATTTTAGAGATTAATCCTTTGTCAGTTGCTTCATTTGCAAATATTTTCTCCCATTCTGAGGGTTGTCTTTTCATCTTGTTTATAGTTTCCTTTGCTGTGCAAAAGCGTTTAGGTTTCATTAAGTCCCATTTGTTTATTTTTGTTTTTATTTCCATTACTTTAGGAGGTGGGTCAAAAGAGATCTTGCTGTGATTTATGTCAAAGAGTCTTCCTCCTATGTTTTCCTCAAAGAGTTTTATAGTGTCTCACCTTACATTTAGGTCTTCAATCCATTTTGAGTTTATTTTTGTGTATGGTGTTAGGGAGTGTTCTAATTTCATTCTTTTACATGTAGATATCCAGTTTTCCCAGCACCACTTATTGAAGAGACTGTCTTTTCTCCATTGTATATCCTTGCCTCCTTTGTCAGAGATTAGTTGACCGTAGGTGCATGGGTTTATCTCTGGGTTTTCTATCCTGTTCCATTGATCTGTATTTCTGTTTTTGTGCCAGTACCATATTGTCTTGATTACTGTAGCTTTGTAGTATAGTCTGAAGTAAGGGAGTCTGATTCCTCCAGCTCTGTTTTTTTCCCTCAAGATTGCTTTGGTTATTCGGTGTCTTCTGGGTCTCCATACAAATTTTAAGATTTTTTGTTCTAGTTCCATAAAAAATGCCATTGGTAATTTGATAGGCATTGCATTAGATAGCTTTGGGTAGTATAGTCATTTTCACAGTATTGATTCTTCCAATCCAAGAACATGGTATATCTCTCCATCTGTTTGTGTCATCTTTGATTTCTTTCATCAGTCTCTTATAGTTTTCTGAGTACAGGTCTTTTACCTCCTTAGGTAAGTTTATTCCTAGGTATTTTATTCTTTTTGTTGCAATGGTGAATGGGATTGTTTCCTTAATTTCTCTTTCTTATCTTTTGCTGTTAGTGTATAAGAATGCAAGAGAGTTCTGTGCATTAATTTTGTATCCTGCAACTTTACCAAATTCACTGATTAGCTCTAGTAGTTTTCTGGTGGCATCTTTAGAATTATCTATGTATAGATAGTATCATGTCATCTTCAAGCAGTGACAGTTTTATTTATTTTCCAATTTGTATTCCTTTTATTTTTTTAATCTGAGGAAGTCTTTATGAATCCTTCACTTTCTTGTTTTGAATTTTTTAATTTAATTTTATTTATTTTTTTATACAGCAGGTTCTTATTAGTCATCCATTTTACACATATTAGTGTATATATGTCAATCCCAATCTCCCAATTCATGTATTCCTTTTATTTCTTTTTCTTCTCTGATTGTCATGGCTAGGACTTCTGAAACTATGTTGAATAAGAGTGGCGAGAGTGGACATCCTTGTCATGTTCCCGATCTTATAGGAATTGCTTTCAGTTTTTCACCATTGAGAATGATGTTTGCTGTGTGTTTGTCATATATAGTCTTTATTATGTTGAGGTAGGTTCCCTCTATGCCCACTTTCTGGAGAGTTTTTTTTTTTTTTTATCATAAATGGGTGTTGAATTTTGTCAAAAGCTTTTTCTGCATCTATTGACATTATCATATGGTTTTTATTCTTCAGTTTGTTAATATGGTGTATCACATTGATTGAGTTGTTTATATTGAAGAATCCTTGCATCCCTGGGATAAATCCTACTTGATCATGGTGTATGATCCTGTCAATGTGTTGTTGGTTCTGTTTGCTAGTATTTTGTTGAGGATTTTTGCATCTATATTCATGAGTGATATTGATCTGTAGTTTTCTTTTTTTGTAGTATCTTTGTCTGGTTTTGGTATCAGGGTGATGGTGACCTTGTAGAATGAGTTTGGGAGTGTTCCTTCCTCTGCAGTTTTTGGAAGAGTTTGAGAAGGATGGGTGTTAGCTCTTCTCTAAATGTTTCATAAAATTCACCTGTGAAGCCATCTGGTCCTGGACTTTTGTTTGTTGGAAGATTTTTATTCAGAGTTCAATTTCATTACTTGTGATTGATCGTTCATATTTTCTATTTCTTCTTGGTTCAGTCTTGAAAGATTATACCTTTCTAAGAATTTGTCCATTTCTTCCAGGTTGTCCATTTTATTGGACTAGAGTTGTTTGTAGTAGTCTCTTTTGATGCTTTGTATTTCTGTGGTGTCTCTTGTAACTTCTCCTTTTTCATTTCTAATTTTATTGATTTGAGTCCTCTCCCTCTTTTTCTTGATGAGTTTGGCTGAAGGTTTATCAATTTTGTTTATCTTCTCAAGGAACCAGCTTTTAGTTTCATTGATTTTTGCTATTGTTTTCTTCATTTCTATTTCATTTATTTCTGCTTTGTTTTTCATGATTTCTTTCCTCCTACTAACTTTGGGTTTGTTTGTTCTTCTTCTCTAGTTGCTTTAGGTGTAAGTTTAGATTGTTTATTTGAGATTTTTCTTGTTTCTTGAGGTAGGATTGAATTGCTATAAACTTCCCTCTTAGAACTGCTTTTGCTGCATCCCACGGGTTTTGGATCATCGTGTTTTCATTGTCATTTGTCTCTAGGATTTTTTAGATTTCCTGTTTGATTTCTTCAGTCATCTCTTGGTGATTTAGTAACGTATTGTTTAGCCTCCATGTGTTTGTGTTTTTTACATTTTTTTCCCAGTAATTTATTTCTAATCTCATCACATTGCAGTTGGAAAAGATGCTTGATGTGGTTTCAGCTTTCTTAAATTTACCAAGGCTTGTTTTGTGACCTAAGATGTCATCTATCCTGGAAAATGTTCCCTGTGCACTTGGGAAGAAAGTGTAACCTACTGTTTTCAGATGGAATGTCCTATAAATATCAATTAAATCTATCTGGTCTGTTGTGTCATTGAAAGCTTGTGTTTCCTTATTAATTTTCTGTCTGGATGAGCTGTCCATTGGTGTAAGTGAGGTGCTAAAGTCCCCGACTATTCTTGTGTTACTGTTGATTTCCTATTTTATAGCTGTTAGCATTTGCCTTATGTATTGAGGTGCTCCTGTTTTGGGTGCATATATATTTATAATTGTTATATCTTCTTGGATTGATCCCTTGATCATTATGTAGTGTCCTTCTTTGTCTCTTGTAACATTCTTTATTTTAAAGTCTTTTTTATCTGATATGAATATTGCTACTCCAGCTTTCTTTTGATTTCCATTTGCATGGAATATCTTTTTCCATCCCCTCACTTTCAGTCTATATGTGTCCCTAGGTCTGAAGTGAGTCTCTTGTAGGCAGCATATATATGGGTCTTGTTTTTGTGTCCATTCAGTGAACCTCTGTCTTTTGGTTGGAGCATTTAATCCATTCACATTTAAGATAATTATCGATATGTATGTTCCTATTACCATTTTATTAATTGTTTTGGGTTTCTTTTCTTTTTTTTTTTGCAGTACGCAGGCCTCTCACTGTTGTGGCCTCTCCCGTTGCGGAGCACAGGCTCCAGACGCGCAGGCTCAGCGGCCATGGCTCATAGGCCCAGCCTCTCCGCGGCATGTGGGATCTTCCCGGACCAGGGCACGAACCTGTGTCCCCTGCATCGGCAGGCGGACTCTCAACCACTGTGCCACCAGGGAAGCCCTTGGGTTTCTTTTGTAGGTCCTTTTCTTCTCTTGTGTTTCCCACTTAGAGAAGTTCCTTTAGCATTTGTTGTGGAGCTCGTTTGGTGGTGCTGAATTCTCTTAGCTTTTGCTTGTCTGTAAAGCTTTTGATTTCTCCATCGAATCTGAATGAGATCCTTGCCGGGTAGAGTAATCTTGGTTGTAGTTTCTTCCCTTTCATCACTTGAAATATATCGTGCCACTGCCTTCTGGCTTGTAGAGTTTCTGCTGAGAAATCAGCTGTTAACTTTATGGGAGTTCCTTTGTATGTTATTTGTCATTTTTTCCTTGTTGCTTTTAATAATTTTTCTTAGTCAGTTTGATTACTATGTGTCTCGGCATGTTTCTCCTTGGGTTTATCCTGCCTGGGACTCTCTGTTCTTCCTGGACTTGGGTGGCTATTTCCTTTTCCATGTTAGGAAATTTTTTGACTATAATCTCTTCAAATATGTTCTTGGGTCCTTTCTGTCTCTCTTCTCCTTCTGGGACCCCTATAATGTGAATGTTGTTGCATTTAATGTTGTCCCAGAGGTCTCTTAGGACGTCTTCATTTCTTTTCATTCTCTTTTCTTTATTCTGTTCCATGGCAGTGAATTCCACCATTTTGTCCTCCAGGTCACTTATCTGTTCTTCTGCCTCAGTTATTCTGCTATCGATTCCTTCTACTGTATTTTTCATTTCAGTTATTGTATTGTTCATCTCTGTTTGTTTGTTCTTTAATTCTTCTAGGTGTTTGTTCTTTAAGTGTTCTAGGTCTTTGTTAAACATTTCTTGCATCTTCTCCATCTTTGCCTCCATTCTTTTTCCGAGGTCCTGGATCATCTTCACTGTCATTATTCTGAATTCTTTTTCTGGAAGGTTGCCTATGTCTACTTCATTTAGTTATTTTTCTGGGGTTTTATCTTGTTCTTTCATCTGATACATAGCCCTCTGCCTTTTCATTTTGTCTGTCTCTCTGTGAATGTGGTTTTTGTTCCACAGGCTGCAGGATTCTTCTTCTTCTGCTGTCTGCCCTCTCAAGTCAAGAGTATATATTTTTATCTTTAGGTAGGTACTAAATAAAATACATACACTTATACTAAAAGCATGAATAATAATATAATAGAAAGAGTATGAAATAAATAAATATACTCAGTCAGTCCACAGGAAGGCAAGAAATGATAGAAAAAGACCATATAAAAACTGAACAGTTGTAGGAAGGGGTAAGTAGGAAGATGACATATTTAAGCTCAAATATATCAGTATCACACTAAATGTATACAGATCAAATACACCAATTAAAAAATGTAAGTTGACTGACTGAATAAAAAACAAACCCAACTATTTGTTACTTATGGGCACACAACATAAATATATGGATACAGAAAGTTTGAAAATAAAAAGATAGGAAAATACCTACTGAAAGAAAGCTGATATAGCTATATTAATATTAAAGAAAACTTTAAGACAAAATATTACTGGAGATGAAAATGGACCTAATCATAATGACAAAAGGGCCAATTCACTGGGAGATTTAACAGTTCCAAATATATAGTCACTTAGTAGAAAGCCCTAAAATGTACAGAACAATTCAGAGGAGATCCTAAGGAGGAATAGTGAAATTCATAGTCAGAATAGGAAAATTTAATATACCTCTTGCAGTAACTGCATGGTAACGAAAGTATCACATATCAAGTTTTTGTGATGTAGCTAAAGGTCCAATTAGAGAGAAATATACAGCAACAAATCCTTACAGGAAGAGAAAAAAGAGTGAAAATCAACAATCTGAATATTCATATCAGAAAGAAAAAAACCAGCAAACTAACTGCAGAAAAGGAGAAGAAACAATAAAGATAAGACCATAACATTAATAAAATGGAGTGCAAATATACAATATAGAAATTCAATAAAATCGAAAGTTAGTTCTCTAAAACCATTGAAACCTGATAAACCACAAGTCGGACTGATTAAGAAAAAAAAAACAGGGAAGGTACAAATTAGCAATATCAGGAATGAACATGGAATTTAATACAGACACCATAGATATTAAAAGAATTATCAAGGGCTTCCCTGGTGGCACAGGATTTAAGAATCCACCTGCCAATGCAGGGGACACGGGTTCCAGCCCTGTTCCGGGAAGATCCCACATGCTGCGGAGCTACTAAGCCTGTAAGCAACCACTACTGAGCCCATGTGCCACCACTACTGAAGCCTGCGAGCCTAGAGCTTGTGCGCCACAACAAGAGAAGCCACAGCAGTAAGTCCGCGCACCACAGCGAAGAGTAGCCCCCACTTGCCGCAACTAGAGAAAGCCTGCATGCAGCAATGAAGACCCAATACAGCCAAAAATAAATAAATAAATAAAATAAATTTATATAAAAAAAGAATTATGAAGAGGAAATTAGGGAAAAGTTTTGCCAAAAATTTTGAAATTTAATAAATTGAATAAATCCTGAACAAAATATATTTATTAGAATTACAAGAAATATATCAATTAAGGAAATTTAATTTATACTTCAAATTTTTCCGCAAAGTTTTCGTACCCACATGACCTCACAAATTACTTGAATTCTTTTAAAGTTATTGAAGTTTGTTTTCTAGGCCAAAATATGGTTTATCTTGGTAAATGTTTCCTGTGCTTTTTGTTTTTATTATTATGGTAAAAATCCATAACAAACACCATTTCTAAGTGTACAGTTCAGTACTGTTAAATATATTCACATTGCTTCTGCAGAAATCTCCAGAACTTTTCTGGCTCACAAGACTGAAACCCTTACTCATTAAACAATTCCTTATTTTCTTCTTCCTGGCCCTGGCAACCACCATTCTATTTTCTGTTTCTATCAATTTGACTACTTGAGATACCTCATTTAAGTGGAATCGTACAGTGTTTGTCTTTTGTGACTGATTTATTTCACTTAGCATAATGTCCTAAAGGTTTATCCATGTCGTAGCACGTGTCAGAATTTCCTTCCTTTTTAAGGGTGAATAATACTCCATTCTATGTATATACCACATTTGGTTTATCCATTCTTCTGTCAGTGGACACTTGGGTTACTTGCACCTCTTGGCTATTGTGCATAGTGCTGCTATGAACATGAGTGTGTAAATGTCTCTTTGAGACCTTGCTTTCAGTTCTTTTGGCTGTATACCTGGAAGTGGAATTGTAGGAACATATAGTAATTTTATTTTTTAATTTTTTTAGAAACTGCCATACTATTTTCCATAGTGACTGCACCATTTTATTCCTACCAACAGTGCACAAGAGTTCACATTTCTCCATACCCTTGCCAAGACTTTAAAAATTTATTTATAGTAGCCACTCTAATGGGTGTGGAGTGATATCTCATTGTGGCCTTAATTTGCATTTTCTTAATGATTAATGATGTTAAGCATCTTTTTATATGTTGGCCATTTGTATATCATCTTTGGAGAAATGTCTATTTAAGTCCTTTGCTTCTTCTTTGATTGGGTTTTTTTTTTTTTTGGTTGTTGTTAAATTGTAGAAGTTCTTTATATATGCCCTTATTATTATCCTCTTATCAGATATATGATTTGCAATAATCTCTCATTCTATAGATTGCCTTTTCACTCTGTTAATTGTGTCCTTTGATGCACAGAAGGTTTTAATTTTAATGTAATCTAATTTGTCTATTTTTACTTCTCTTGCCTGTGCTTTTGGTGTCATATCCAGGAAATCCTTCTCAAATCCAGTGTCATGAAGCTTTTGCCCTATGTTTTCTTGTAAGAGTTTTATAGTTTTAGGTCCTACATTTAGGTCTTTGATCTATTTTGAATTAATTTTTGTATATGGTTTAAGGTAAAAGTCCAGCTTGTCTTTTGCAGGTGAAAATTTGGTTTTCTCAACATCAGTTGTTAAAGAGCCTTTCATTTCCGCCATTGAATGGTCTTGGCACTCTTGTCAAAAATCATTTTATCATATATATGAATCTTACTTCTGGACTCTCATATTCCATTGATCTATATG
Organism: Phocoena sinus; assembly: GCF_008692025.1. Taxonomy (NCBI): domain Eukaryota; kingdom Metazoa; phylum Chordata; class Mammalia; order Artiodactyla; family Phocoenidae; genus Phocoena; species Phocoena sinus. The sequence continues at coordinate 50,785,157 of NC_045775.1, read as the reverse complement.
TCTGTCTTTATGCCAATACCACACTGTTGGTTACTGTAGCCTTGTAATAAGTTTTGAAATCAGAAAGTCTGATACCTTCAACTTTTTTCTCCTTTTTCAAGATTGTTTTGGCTATTCATGGTCCCTGAGATTCCATATGAGTTATAGGATGAATTTTTATGTTTCTGCAAATAATGGTATTGGAATTTTGATAGAGAATGCATTAAACCTATAGGTTGCTTGGGGGAGTTTTGGCCTCATGACAGTACTAACTTCCAATCCATGAACATGGGATATCTTTCCATTTATTTGTGTCTTCTTTCATTTCTTTAGGCAACATTTTATAGTTTTCAATGTATAAGTCTTTTGCCTCCTTAGTTAGATTTATTCTTAAGTATTTTATTCTTCTTTTTTTTTTTTTTTTTTTTTTTTTAAACATCTTTATTGGGGTATAATTGCTTTACAATGGTGTGTTAGTTTCTGATTCACAACAAACTGAATCAGCTATACATATACATATGTTCCCATATGTCTTCCCTCTTGCGTCTCCCTCCCTCCCACTCTCCCCTTCCCACCCTTCCAGGCTGTCACAAAGCACCGAGCTAATATCCCTGTGCCTTGCGGCTGCTTCCCCCCAGCTATCTACCTTACTACGTTTGTTAGTGTGTATATGTCCATGACTCTCTCTCGCCCTGTCAAAACTCACCCTTCCCCCTCCCCATATCCTTAAGTCCGTTCTCCAGTAGGTCTGCGTCTTTATTCCTATCTTACCCCTAGGTTCTTCATGACATTTTTTTCCCTTAAATTCCATATATATGTGTTAGCATACGGTATTTGTCTTTTCTTTCTGACTTACTTCACTCTGTATGACAGATTCTAGGTCTATCCATCTCATTACAAATAGCTCAATTTCATTTCTTTTTAAGGCTGAGTAATATTCCATTGTGTATATGTGCCACATCTTCTTTATCCATTCATCCGATGATGGGCGCTTAGGTTGTTTCCATGTCCTGGCTATTGTAAATAGAGCTGCAATGAACATTTTGGTACATGACTCTCTTTGAATTTTGGTTTTCTCAGGGTATATGCCAAGTAGTGGGATTGCTGGGTCATATGGTAATTCTATTTGTAGTTTTTTAAGGAACCTCCATACTGTTCTCCACAGTGGCTGAACCAATTCACATTCCCACCAGCAGTGCAAGAGTGTCCCCTTTTCTCCACACCCTCTCCAGCATTTATTGTTTCTTGATTTTTTGATGATGGCCATTCTGACTGGTGTGAGATGATATCTCATTGTAGTTTTGATTTGCATTTCTCTAATGATTAATGATGTTGAGCATTCTTTCATGTGTTTGTTGGCATTCTGTATATCTTCTTTGGAGAAATGTCTATTTAGGTCTTCTGCCCATTTTTGGATGGGGTTGTTTGTATTTTTGTTATTGAGCTGCATGAGCTGCTTGTAAATTTTGGAGATTAATCCTTTGTCAGTTGCTTCATTTGCAAATGTTTTCTCCCATTCTGAGGGTTGTCTTTTGGTCTTGGTTATGGTTTCCTTTGCTGTGCAAAAGCTTTGAAGTTTCATTAGGTCCCATTTGTTTATTTTTGTTTTTATTTCCATTACTCTAGGAGGTGGGTCAGAAAGGATCTTGCTGTGATTTATGTCATAGAGTGTTCTTCCTATGTTTTCTTCTAAGAGTTTGATAGTTTCTGGCCTTACATTTAGGTCTTTAATCCATTTTGAGCTTATTTTTGTGTATGGTGTTAGGGAGTGATCTAATCTCATACTTTTACATGTACCTGTCCAGTTTTCCCAGCACCATTTATTGAAGAGGCTGTCCTTTCTCCACTGTACATTCCTGCCTCCTTTATCAAAGATAAGGTGTCCATATGTGCGTGGGTTTATCTCTGGGCTTTCTATCATGTTCCACTGATCTATCTTTCTGTTTTTGTGCCAGTACCATACTGTCTTGATTACTGTTGCTTTGTAATATAGTCTGAAGTCAGGGAGCCTTATTCCTCCAGCTCCTTTTTTCGTTCTAAAGATTGCTTTGGCTATTCGGGGTCTTTTGTGTTTCCATACAAATTGCAAAATTTTTTGTTCTAGTTCTGTGAAAAATGCCAGTGGTAGTTTGATAGGGATTGCATTGAATCTGTAGATTGCTTTGGGTAGTAGAGTCATTTTCACAATGTTGATTCTTCCCATCCAAGAACATGGTATATCTCTCCATCTATTTGTATCATCTTTAATTTCTTTCATCAGTGTCTTATAATTTTCTGCATACAGGTCTTTCGTATCCTTAGGTAGGTTTATTCCTAGATATTTTATTCTTTTTGTTGCAATGGTAAATGGGAGTGTTTTCTTGATTTCACTTTCAGATTTTTCATCATTAGTATATAGGAATGCCAGAGATTTCTGTGCATTAATTTTGTATCCTGCTACTTTACCAAATTCATTGATTAGCTCTAGTAGTTTTCTGGTAGCATCTTTAGGATTCTCTATGTATAGTATCATGTCATCTGCAAACAGTGACAGCTTTACTTCTTCTTTTCCAATTTGGATTCCTTTTATTTCCTTTTCTTCTCTGATTGCTGTGGCTAAAACTTCCAAAACTATGTTGAATAAGAGTGGTGAGAGTGGGCAACCTTGTCTTGTTCCTGATTTTAGTGGAAATGCTTTCAGTTTTTCACCATTGAGGATGATGTTTGCTGTGGGCTTGTCATATATGGCTTTTATTATGTTTAGGAAAGTTCCCTCTATGCCTACTTTCTGGAGGGTTTTTATCATAAATGGGTGTTGAATTTTGTCGAAAGCTTTCTCTGCATCTATTGAGATGATCATATGGTTTTTCTCCTTCAATTTGTTAATATAGTTTATCACATTGATAGATTTGCGTATATTGAAGAATCCTTGCATTCCTGGAATAAACCCCACTTGATCATGGTGTATGACCCTTTTAATGTGCTGTTGGATTCTGTTTGCTAGTATTTTGTTGAGGATTTTTGCATCTATGTTCATCAGTGATATTGGCCTGTAGTTTTCTTTCTTTGTGACATCCTTGTCTGGTTTTGGTATCAAGGTGATGGTGGCCTCGTAGAAGGAATTTGGGAGTGTTCCTCCCTCTGCTATATTTTGGAAGAGTTCGAGAAGGATAGGTGTTAGCTCTTCTCTAAACGTTTGATAGAATTCACCTGTGAAGCCATCTGGTCCTGGGCTTTTGTTTGTTGGAAGGTTTTTAATCACAGTTTCAATTTCAGTGCTTGTGATTGGTCTGTTAATATTTTCTATTTCTTCCTGATTCAGTCTTGGCAGGTTGTGCATTTCTAAAAATTTGTCCATTTCTTCCAGATTGTCCATTTTATTGGCATAGAGTTGCTTGTAGTAATCTCTCATGATTTTTTTTATTTCTGCAGTGTCAGTTGTTACTTCTCCTTTTTCATTTCTAATTCTATTGATTTGAGTCTTCTCCCTTTTTTTCTTGATGAGTCTGGCTAGTGGTTTATCTATTTTGTTTATCTTCTCAAAGAACCAGCTTTTAGTTTTATTGATCTTTGCTATTGTTTCCTTCATTTCTTTTTCATTTATTTCTGATCTGATTTTTATGATTTCTTTCCTTCTGCTAGCTTTGGGGTTTTTTTGTTCTTCTTTCTCTAATTGCTTGAGGTGCAAGGTTAGGTTGTTTATTCGAGATGTTTCCTGCTTCTTAAGGTGGGCTTGTATTGCTATAAACTTCCCCCTTAGAACTGCTTTTGCTGCATCCCATAGGTTTTGGGTCGTTGTGTCTCCATTGTCATTTGTTTCTAGGTATTTTTTTATTTCCTCTTTGATTTCTTCAGTGATCACTTCATTATTAAGTAGTGTATTGTTTAGCCTCCATGTGTTTGTATTTTTTACAGATCTTTTCCTGTAATTGATATCTAGTCTCATGGCGTTGTGGTCGGAAAAGATACTTGATACAATTTCAGTTTTCTTAAATTTACCAAGGCTTGATTTGTGACCCAAGATATGATCTATCCTGGAGAATGTTCCATGAGCACTTGAGAAAAATGTGTATTCTGTTGTTTTTGGATGGAGTGTCCTATAAATATCAATTAAGTCCATCTTGTTTAATGTATCATTTAAAGCTTGTGTTTCCTTATTTATTTTCATTTTGGATGATCTGTCCATGGGTGAAAGTGGGGTGTTAAAGTCCCCTACTATGAATGTGTTACTGTTGATCTCCCCTTTTATGGTTGTTAGTATTTGCCTTATGTATTGAGGTGCTCCTATGTTGGGTGCATAAATATTTACAATTGTTATATCTTCTTCTTGGATCGATCCCTTGATCATTATGTAGTGTCCTTCTTTGTCCCTTTTAATAGTCCTTATTTTAAAGTCTATTTTGTCTGATATGAGAATTGCTACTCCAGCTTTCTTTTGGTTTCCATTTGCATGGAATATCTTTTTCCATCCCCTTACTTTCAGTCTGTATGTGTCTCTAGTTCTGAAGTGGGTCTCTTGTAGACAGCATATATAAGGGTCTTGTTTTTGTATCCATTCAGCCAATCTGTGTCTTTTGGTGGGAGCATTTAGTCCATTTACATTTAAGGTAATTATCGATATGTATGTTCCTATTTCCATTTTACATATTGTTTTGGGTTCGCTACTATAGGTCATTTCCTTCTCTTGTGTTTCGTGTCTAGAGAAGTTCCTTTAGCATTTGTTGTAAAGCTGGTTTGGTGGTGCTGAACTCTCTCAGCTTTTGCTTGTCTGTAAAGGTTTTAATTTCTCCATCAAATGTGAATGAGATCCTTGCTGGGTAGAGTAGTCTTGGTTTCAGGCTATTCTCCTTCATCACTTTCAGTATGTCCTGCCACTCCCTTCTGGCTTGTAGGGTTTCTGCTGAGAGGTCCGCTGTTAACCTTATGGGGATTCCCTTGTGTGTTATTTGTTGTTTTTCCCTTGCTGCTTTTAATATGCTTTCTTTGTATTTAATTTTTGACAGTTTGATTAATATGTGTCTTGGCGTGTTTCTCCTTGTATTTATCCTGTATGGGACCCTCTGTGCTTCCTGGACTTGATTAACTATTTCCTTTCCCATATTAGGGAAGTTTTCAACTATAATCTCTTCAAATATTTTCTCAGTCCCTTTCTTTCTTTCTTCTTCTTCTGGAACCCCTATAATTCGAATGTTGGTGCGTTTCATGTTGTCCCAGAGGTCTCTGAGACTGTCCTCAATTCTTTTCATTCTTTTTTCTTTATTCTGCTCTGCAGTAGTTATTTCCACTACTTTATCTTCCAGGTCACTTATCCGTTCTTCTGCCTCAGTTATTCTGCTATTGATCCTATCTAGAGTGATTTTAATTTCATTTATTGCATTGTTCATCGTTGCTTGTTTCATCTTTAGTTCTTGTAGGTCCTTGTTAACTGTTTCTTGCATTTTGTCCATTCTACTTCCAAGATTTCGGATCATCCTTACTATCATTATTCTGAATTCTTTTTCAGGTAGATTGCCTATTTCCTCTTCATTTGTTAGGTCTGGTGGGTTTTTATCTTGCTCCTTCATCTGCTGTGTGTTTTTCTGTCTTCTCATTTTGCTTATCTTACAGTGTTTGGGGTCTCCTTTTTGCAGGCTGCAGGTTCGTAGTTCCCGTTGTTTTTGATGTCTGTCTCCAGTGGCTAAGGTTGTTTCAGTGGGTTGTGTAGGCTTCCTGGTGGAGGGGACTAGTGCCTGTGTTGTGCTGGATGAGGCTGGATCTTGTCTCTCTAGTGGGCAGGTTCACGTCTGGTGGTGTGTTTTGGGGTGTCTGTGGCCTTATTATGATTTTAGGCAGCCTCTCTGCTAATGGGTGGGGTTGTGTTCCTGTTTTGCTAGTTGTTTGGCATAGGTTGTCCAGCACTGTGGCTTGCTGGTCGTTGAGTGAAGCTGGGTGCTGGTGTTAAGATGGAGGTCTCTGGGAGATTTCCGCTGTTTAATATTATGTGGAGCTGGCAGGTCTCTTGTTGACCAGTGACCTGAAGTTGGCTCTCCTACCTCAGAGGCAGAGCCCTGACTCCTGGCTGGAGCACCAAGAGCCTTTCATCCACACGGCTCAGAATAAAAGGGAGAAAAAGTAGAGAGAATTAGTAGAAGTATGAGGAAAGAAAGAAGGAAAGGAGGAAAGGAAGGAAGGAAGAAAGAAGCAAAGAAGGAAAGAAAGGGAGGGAGGGAGGGAGGGAGGAAGGAAGGAAGGAGGGAAAGAAGGAAAAAAAGACAGAAAGAAAGATGATACAGTAAAAATAAAATAAAGTATAATATAGTTATTGAATTAAAAAATATTTAGAAAAAAAAAAAAGGGACGGATAGAACCTTAGGACAAATGTTGGAAGCAAAGCTATACAGAGAAAATCTTACACAGAAGCATACACATACACCTTCACAAAAAGAGGTAAAGGGGGAAAAATCATAAATCCTGCTCCCTGAGACCACCTCCTCAATTTGGGGTGATTCGTTGTCTAAAGGAGGGAGGGAAGGAAGGAAAGAAAGAAAGAACGAAGGTAAAGTATAATAAAGTTATTACAATTAAACTTAATTATTAAGAAAAAGAATTTTTAAAAAAAAGTCATGGACGGATAGAGCCCTAGGACAAATGGTGGAAGCTAGAGTATACAGACTAGATGTCACACAGGAGCATACACGTACACCTTCACAAAAAGAGGAAAAGGGAAAAAAATCATAGATTTCGCTCCTAAATTCCACCTCTTCAATTTGGGATCATTCCTTGTCTATTCAGGTATTCCACAGATGCAGGGTATATCAAGTTGATTGTGGAGCTTTAATCCGCTGCTTCTGTGGCTGCTGGGAGAGATTTCCCTTTCTCTTCTTTGTTTTCACAGCTCACAGGAGCTCAGCTTTGGATTTGGCCCTGCCTCTGCGTGTAGGTCGCTGGAGGGCGTCTGTTTTTTCGCTCAGCCAGGACGGGGTTAAAGGAGCCGCTGATTCGGGGCCTCCGGCTCACTCAGGCCGGGGGTTGGGGGATGGGGGTAGGAGGGGCACTACGTGCGGGGCGGGCCTGCAGCTGCAGAGGCAGCGTGACGTTGCGGCAGAGGCCGGCGTGACGTTGCACCAGCCTGAGACCCGCCGTGCGTACTCCCGGGGAAGTTGTCCCTGGATCCCGGGAACCTGGCAGTGGCGGGCTGCACAGGCTCCGCGGAAGAGGGGTGTGGAGAGTGACCTGTGCTCGCACACAGGCCCCTTGGTGGCGGCAGCAGCAGCCTTAGCGTCTCCCGCCCGTCTCTGGGGTCCGCGGTTTTAGCCGCGGCTCGCGCCCGTCTCTGGGGTTTGCGCTTTCAGCCGCGGCTTGCGCCCGTCTCGGGGGCTCGCGCCCTCAGCCGCGGCTCGCGCCCGTCTCTGGGGTTTGCGCTTTCAGCCGCGGCTCGCGCCCGTCTCGGGGGCTCGCGCCCTCAGCCGCGGCTCGCGCCCGTCTCTGGAGTTCCTTTAAGCAGCGCTCTTAAACCCCTCTCCTCGCGCACCAGGAGACAAAGAGGGAAGAAAAAGTCTCTTGCCTCTTCGGCCGGTGCAGGCTTTTCCCCGAACTCCCTCCCGGCTAGTCGTGGTGCACTAACCCCTTCAGGCTATGTTCAAGCCGCCAACCCCAGTCCTCTCCCTGAGCTCCGTCCAAAACCAAAACCCGAGCCTCAGCTCGCAGCCCCGCCCGCCCCGGTGGGTGAGCAGCAAGCCTCTCGGGTTGGTGAGTGCTGGTCGGCACCGATCGTCTGTGCAGGAATCTCCCCGCTTTGCCCTCCGCACCCGTCGCTGTGCACTACTCCGCGGTCCCGAAACAACCCCCTCTGCCTCCCGCAGTCTCCGCCCGCGGAGGGGCTTCCTAGTGTGTGGAAACTTTTCCTCCTTCACAGCTCCCTCCCACTGGTGCAGGTGCCGTCCTTATTCTTTTGTCTCTGTTTTTTCTTTTGCCCTACCCAGTTACGTGGGGAGTTTCTTGCCTTTTGGGAGGTCTGAGGTCTTCTGCCAGCCTTCAGTAGGAGTTCTGTAGGAGTTGTTCCACGTGTGGATGTATTTCTGGTGTATCCGTGGGGAGGAAGGCGATCTCCGCGTCTTACTCTTCCGCCATCTTCAAGGTCCCCCGTATTTTATTCTTCTTGATGCTTTTGTAAATGGAATTCTTCTCTTAGTTTCCTTCCAGATTGTTCATTCTTAGCAAATTGAAAGGCAACTAATTTTTGAGTGTTCATTTTGTATACTGCAACTTTGTGGAATTCATTCATTCGTTTTAAGAGGTGTGTGTGTATGTGTGTGTGTGTGTGTGTGTATGTGTGTGTGTGTGTGTGTGTAAAATCTTTAGAATTTTCTACATATAAAGTCATGTTGTCCATGAACAGAAATAATTTTATTTCTTCCTTTCCAATTTGGATATATTTTATTTCTTTTTCTTGGCTAATTGCTCTGCCCATGACTTCAAGTATTATGTTGAATCGAAGTGGTGAAATCAAGCATCCTTTTCTTGTTCCAGATTTTGGAGGAAAAACTTCCTGTCTGTCATTATTGAACATGATGTTATTTGTGGATTTTTTGTATTTGGTCTTTATTCTGTTAAGGTAGTCTCATTCTGTCCTTAGTTTGTTAAGTGATGTTCCATGTGCTTCTGAAAACAATGTGTGTTCTGTTCTGGGTGGACTGTTGTATAAATATGAATTAGGTCAAACTGGTTGATTATGTTGTTCTGTTCTTTATATTTACTGATTTTCTCTCTGCCTTTTCTATCAGTTATTGATAAAAGAGGGTCAAATTTTTGATGATAATTGCTATTTTTTCTATTTCTCCTTTCATCTATTAGTTTTGCTTTAGGTATTTTTTTAATAAGTTTATTTATTTACTTATTTATTTTGGGCTGCATTGGGTCTTTGTTGCTGCACGTGAGCTTTTCTGTAATTGCGGCAAGCAGAGGCTACTCTTTGTTGTGGTGCACAGGCTTCTCATTGTGGTGGCTTCTCTTGTTGTGGAGCATGGGCTCTAGGCATGCAGGCTTCAGTAATTGTGGCACATGGGCTTAGTAGTTGTGGCTCGTGAGCTCTAGAGCACTGGCTCAGTAGTTGTGGCACATGGGCTTAGTTGCTCCGCAGCATGTGGAATCTTCCCAGACCAGGGCTCAAACCCTTGTCCCCTGCATTGGCAGGTGGATTCTTAACCACGGAACCACCAGGGAAGTCTGCTTTAGGTATTTTCAAGTTCTGTTATTAAGTGCATGAATGTTTCAGGTTATGTCTTTTATTTACCCCTTTATCATCGTGAAATGACCCTCTTAATTTGTGGTAACTTTCTTTTCTCTGAAATCTTCATTTTTTTTTTTTTTTTTTTTTTTTTTTATGCGTTACGCGGGCCTCTCACTGTTGTGGCCTCTCCCGTTGCGGAGGACAGGCTCCGGACGCGCAGGCTCAGCGGCCATGGCTCACGGGCCCAGCCGCTCCGCGGCATGTGGGATCTTCCCAGACCGGGGCACGAACCCGTGTCCCCTGCTTCGGCAGGCGGACTCTCAACCACTGCGCCACCAGGGAAGCCCCCTGAAATCTTCATTTTTGATATTAATGTGGCTACTCCCCACTTTCTTTTAACCACTATTAGCAAAGTATATCTTTTCCCACTTTTTCTTTTTACTCTATTTGTGTCTTTGTATTTAAAGTGAGTTTCTTGTAGTCAGGCCATAGTTGAGGATGAATGCTGAGTAAGGGGTGAGGATATGGAATAAAAAAATAAGTAGAAGAATGGATTTTCCATTAATTTATAAATATCTAAACCAGCCTTTCAGAATGAAACTGTTGTTTCAGTTCCATAATGTCAGGTTTAGGGAAAGAGAAAGTGGCCAGATTAAGGGGATCTACATGGTGAGGGATAGAGACTGGATTTAAGGGAAATTGAAAAAATGTAATCCACAAATATAAATCCAATCCATTTCCAGATTCAAACTGGAAGTGAAGTTTTTGTACCTTAGATGTTTCAGCATGACGGGTGCTAATCTTTGCTTCTCTATCATTTCAGAGTCCACCCTGTCTTGAGTGCATTAAAGCTCCATTCCAGAGCTTATGTGTCAGTTGGAAAGTAGTAGAAATTTTTGGCAGAATGGCAGACTAAACACCCCGACCAACACCTCTGATTGGAATAAAAAAATGCTCCATGAAATAGAAACAATACTTACTTTTAATGTTTTGCAGAGATGAAAGGAAGTAGTATATAGAGACCAAGTGGAAAGGAGAATAAGAAATATGATAAGTAAATTAGTACCAATACTGACTTGTGCCCTGAGAGTTGATGCTGAAACCTAATGACACTGGATTCTGACCCATTGGTGAAATGGGGCCATGGAAAGGTGGAGATAAAGCCTCCCCAGTGTAGGAAGTCTGACAAGGTCCTCCATATATCTGTAGAACCCCAAAGGGCTGCATCATAAATATGAAGGTGAATAAGAAAAAAACAATGCAGAAGAATATAGCAAGGATAAAATTTACTTTTGTTGCTGAGCAAAGGGGGAAAACTATTCCCTGAGAATTATAACTTCACTCTCATGTGAGTTTGAGGTCAGAATTTGTGTTAACTGTATAATCCAAAAAAAGTTCAAATAGGGAATTTAATTGAAAATGGTTATGTGCTAATTAGAAGCTGGGTCACTTTCCTTTTTTCTTTGAAGAAAAACAACTGCAACTCATGCCTAAAAAATTCCAAAAGATGAAGTTGCAAAGCAAATTAACAGCTCAGTCAAAAACCATAGAACACACAGAGAAGCAGGGTACCATGGATAAAGCCTGGTGGAAATAACTGAAAAGAGAATCAGACTTTTAGAATAATTTAGTTATTGTAATTACCAGATACATAATTTAAATTAGCAATGTTCAACATATTTATAGAAATAAAAGGAAAGCTTAAAAAGATGAGAAACAAGAAACTATAAAGAGTGATCAAAATGATTCAAATAAAATAATAAAATTGAATTTCTAGAGAAAAAATTTAATAATTGAAATTAAAAACTCACTGGATAGATTAAAGAGCAAGGTATACAGAACTAAAGAGAGATTTAGTGAACCAGAAGAGCTATCAGTGACAACAATAGTAACAGATCGCAGATGGAGACCTGAGAGTCAAAGACATGGGATTAAGAGATACGGAAGATAGAGTTAGACGATCTAACATGTATCTGACCAGAGACCCAGATGGTTATTATAGGAAGCATGGAAAAGAGTCAATGTATGAAGTGGATAATTACTGAGAGCATTTAATTACATAGCACAAATCCTCAGAACCAGACAGCCCAACAAATGTCAAGCAGGATAAACATAAGCCCACACCTAGACAGAAAAAGTGCAAAACCAAAAAGACAAAGAAAAGATTTCAAAAACAGCCAGAGAGAAATGACATTACCTACAAGGGATGCTATTTAGACTTTTCAACAGCAACCACAGAATACAGTGGGATAACAGTGTCTATGTAGTGAAAGAAGATAATTCTCAATTTTGAGTTATATAGAGAGAAAACCTTGAGGAATAAAGCCTAAATAAGAACATTTTTAGACAAATATAACTAACCCACAAACATCCTCATTTTAAAGGCTATCCTAAGGGATAAGCTTCCGGTTAAAGGAAAATGGTCATAGATGGAAGGCCTGGGATGAAGGGAGGAATCATGAACACAGGGAGTGGTATTTGGGTGGGTGCACAACAAACACTGACTGTATGAAAATAAGAACTGCGATGGGGAATCAAAGTAAAATGTTCTAGGTTATTGTAATTTTTGGGAAGAGGGCATCAGTATTAGTCAACTTTGGATTTACATAATTTTATTGTGTAAATTATTTAATTACATAATTTACATCTGCATGTTAAAATTGCCAGGGTAACCATGAAGGAGAAAATGTAGATCATATAGATGTCACTTCCAAACAAATGGGAGAAATAGAATGAGGAAAAGAGACTTAATAACATGGAATAAAAGAAAATTTTAAAAGAGAAGCAGAAAATATACCATAAAATGGTAGAAATAAATCTAATTATAACAGTAATCATTATGAATATAAGTAAGACAGGCTCTCCAATCAAAAAACAAAGGTTTCCTACTAGATTAAAAAATTAAGTTAAATGCTACTTATAAAAGATATACTTAAAACATAAGGACACAGGAAAATTGAAAAAAAGGATATAAAAATATACCCAATGCAAACTCTAATGAAAATAAATCTGAGATTGCTATGTTAATTTCAGATGGAAACATTACTAGAGATAAAGAGAGGTATCATATAATGATAAAACTTCAAATTGCTAGGAAGAGATTACATTTCAAAAATGTATCGTATCTTTATAATTTATGCATCAAAAATAAGGGAGCTATTAGGTGAAGTAGACAAATCTACCACAGCATTTGGGATTTTATCATACCTTTCTTAGTAACTGATATAAAAGGAAGAGCTAATATTAGTAAGGCTATGGAAGACTTGAACAACACAATTAATGAATTTGATTTAATGGGCGTATGTAGACAACTGCAGCCAACATCTGCAGAGCACAGTTCTTTCAAAGGCACATGACACATGTGTGATCATCCTCCATTTACTAAGCCACACAGCAGGTCTCAGCCAATCTCAAGGGGTCATTAGTACACAGACCACTTCTGACCACAATGCAATTACATTATAAAATAATAACATTAACTAGAAAAAGGCCATATGTTTGGAAATTAAGAAATATACATCCAAGTAAGTCATGTGTCAAAGGGGAAATCACAAAGTATTTAGAACTGCATGACAATAATAGTTTATATGTCAAAACTATGGGGTATAGCTAATGAAGTACTTACAAAGAAATTTATAGACTTAAATATTTATATCACAAAATAAGAAAAGCTCAAAATAAACGAACTAAACATCTAATTTTAGAAGGCAGAAAAGAAAATAGAAGGAAAGAAGTAATAAAGATAGAGGTAGAAATGAATAGAATGGAAAACAAACACAGTAGAGAAGATCAGCAAACTCAACCGCTGATTATTTGAAAGCATTTACAGTATAGTATCTCTGGAAGAATTAATCCATAAGCAAAAAGAAGACAAACTAAATTAGGAACAAAAGAGGGGACTACAAATGCTGTAGAGATAAAAAGATGACTCCCATTGGGATATCCCTCATGAGATTGCCACATAAAGGCAATTCGGCATTCAGTGTTTTAACTGTCATTGTGTTCAATGCAATATCTCGAGTGGGAGATGCTGCTGGGAAAATGCTGAGTGAACCCACGGGGGAGAGAGTAGCCAGTGCAGATGGGTTATCTAAGATTCCAGAAGACCTAAAGTAGGACTTGAAGGCTTCTGTGATATATGTTGACTAAGAGCTTGCTGAGAAGCTGTCGGGATGGCATGAGCAAAAGGTATAGTGATAAACTTTGGAAGTCAGGTAGATGGGGAACTAGAAGAAACTCTTGCTTCACAGGAATGGGGTGTAAGGGCCGGGCATGGAAGGCGTAAAAGGTGAAAAGAATGGGTAAAAGGTTGAAATTCAGACTGTCCAGAGCTTGGGAAATCTTGAGCTCTTCCCACTAGCTCTCTGTCTTGGGATCCTGGCTCCCAGCTGCTCCTGCTGGGTCCCCAACTGTCCTCTTGATATTTTTTCTTGGAGTACCACCCATGTTGTGTCAATGCTCACAGGGAGAACCTCTGAATCTGGGAACATAAATAGCTATTCTCACTCCCAGTGGCGGTAAAAACCTGAATGACTGACCTCTGCTCAATTTCAAGCCTTGAAAAGAATTTCCTATCTTTACTCCCTTTCTCTATTCTTCCCATTCTCATCTGTTTTTCTCCTCCCCCTTCCCAAACCTCCTCCCTGCCTTTCTCTCTTCCTTCCTTTCTTCCTCCTGGCCTCACACTTTCTCTCACACCCCAAACATTGTTGAGTTCTCCTCACACTTTCTCTCACACCCCAAACATTGTTGAGTTCTCACTGTGGTGTACACCAGAGATCAACAGCCTTTTTCTGTAAAAGGCCAGGTAGTAAATATTTTAGGCTTTGGAGGCCATATGGTCTCTGTCACAACTACTCAACTCTGAGTTGTATTGTGAAAGCAGCCATAGACAATACATAAACAAATGGGCGTGTCTGTGTTCCAATAAAATTTATGGACACTGAAATTTGAATTTCATGTCATTTTCACAGGTCACAAAACATTATTCTTCTTTTCATTCTTTCCAGCCACTTAAAATTATAAACAACATTCTTAGGTCATGGGCTATACAAACAGGCAGTGGGCTTGCAGGCCATAGTTTACTGACCTCTGGTGTAGAATCCTAGAAAAAATAGAGTCTAAATGCCAGCTCTGTGTTCCTGAATCTCTGTTGCTATGGCACAAGTCTGTGACACCCTTGAGTACACGACTGCTACCTGACAGTATGAGCCCAGGTTAGAAGTAAACGTCAGGAATCGTGAGGAGAAAGGGGAGCCTCCACTGGAGAAGGTGGTATTTGTACTGCCCCTTGAAGGGTGGGTGGGTTTAGGCGTCTTATAATCAGACTACCCTAACGAGTGACCCCCCCCCAGTTCTCATGTCATTTTTGAACTTGAAACCTGAGACATAGCCCTACCCTCCTGACTCTGAAAATCACTGGACTTTCTCAACAGGCATAGATTCAGCTACAACCCAGCTTCCTCCCTCTCAGATGCTCCTCCATACCTGTGACATGGAGCGCTTGAGGGGTGTGTGAGCCAGCTGTGCCGTTGGGGGTCTGAGCTCAGGAAGCAGAAATCCAGCTGAGTTCTGCCCTCACAAAACTTGGCTCAGGCATGCAGTTCTCAGAGCCAGGGTTTCATGAATAGGAAGAGTAAGCACCTGCTTCAAGCTTCTTGTCAAGACCCCGTCTAAGGAATCCATTTAGATGGCCCCATCTGGACCTGCCACACAGTCCTTTACACCTGGACATGACCCAGCTAGAGTACCAAAAAGCGGCCTCTGCTTTTTCAGCTTAGTTTTCTGGTTCCTTTCCCTCCCTCCCTCCTTCCCTTCTCTTCTTCCTTCAAGCCTTGCAAAAGGCCAAGGTACTGAAATATGAATTGATTGTGCGAGACAAACTAAAATTTGCCTGGGGCAATATACGGATTTTTCATTTATTTCCCTTCACATCTTCCAGTCCTTGAGTGTGTGTTTAAAGGATAGGAGTCCTAATTTATCACAGGGATCATAAAGAGATGCTGTGGCTTTTGTCTTTGAAATTCTAATGATTAGATGGCATTGTTATTTAGAGCTGGGGCCTGAGGGCTGGGGCAGCCCTGAGAAGGGTCCTGGCTCCTGCTGGCATTTTTTATGATGAGAGAGCGGGTCTTCACTTCATCTCCCAACACCATCATGTAGGAAAAAGAACACTGAACTTGAACCTTAAGAACTGGATTAAGATTCCAGCTTGACTACTTGCTATGTTTATTACCTTGGGAAAATTACTTAACCTCTTAGAAAGTCCAGTACAGTTACCTGTTCTTTAAAATGGATATAATTAATAATGTTTAATTCACGAGTTCTTGAGAGGGCACTATGAAATAACAGATGTAAAAGTGCCTTGCAAAGTATGAAATTGGAGAATTCCTAGAGTTGTCACCAGATTACCAAAGACTCTTCTGAGCAACCAGGGACCTTACTAAAGAGGGTGATGGAGGTCAAAGAACGCAAAATTATTCCTTGGACTGGTGTAAGACTCTGCTTAACAATCTCCCATCTCCCTGTTTCTTTCAGTGGCTCTTTCCTTAGTCCATAAATGTCTCCTTTCCCCAGATACCACACAGCTGTTTGTCTATAAGGCCTGTGATGTGGTCCACAACATGGTTCCCCCAAATATGTTGACTTGGCATATTGCATATTTTAAGCTGAAAGAATTTGAGAAATGGCAGGTGCAGAAAGGGCTCCTTGACCTCCCCCTTCTCCCCTGAGGCAGGTCAAAACATAATTTGTGTGAGAGGTGCCCTCCCTATACCTGGAGGAAAGGAGCACCCTTATCTCTGAAGACAGGGGGACATAGAGACACCAAGAGAAACCCAAACAAATAGGACTTGCTAAGTTTCCCTTACTGTTCTACCCTTAAATCATACCCCTTTATCCTATCACATTTTTCCAAGACTTTCCACTCTTCATCAAGTCTAGTATAAAAATACTCATGCTTAACTGCTTCTTTAGGTCTTCATTTAGTTATGAAGGCTCCTGTGTCACGTGAAATTTCTTTTAAATTGGTATGCTTTTCTCCTTTAATCTGTCTTTGTCCGTTTAATTTCAAGGGCCAGCCAGGGGCCCTAAGAGGATCGAGGAAAAGTTTTTCCTCCCTTACACCTATACGTTTCTGTGTTCCTTCTTTTGAAGGTATTATCAGTTCATTCTGAAACCCCCTCGCTGCTTCCCTATGGGTATGGAACTTTGTCTCTGCTTTCAAGGCCATCTTCTTCCAAGGACTGTCCTGTAACTTCAGCCTCTAGACAGAAAAGGATTGCTGCTCTGAGTTGCACCCTTCAGAATGCAATCACACAGTCTCTTGCTGTTATGTAAGTATATCTTGGGTGACTGAGTGTGTGCAGAGATTGTAAATGCTTTGAAATATGTGACACTCAATGCCTAGGCAGTTCTGGGCTCACAGTTAGGGACTGATGAATAGTTGTTTAATCAAAAGTTAGTTAGACCATGTAGATTGCCTGAATTTGAGGTTTTCCCTAGGTGTCTGGAGGTCTCTTAGGTTCTGCATTTGTTCTCTATGAGACTGGTCTGCAGGAGCTGTTAGCAGAGCCTTAGCATGTTTAAATTGCTGTTCAACTCTTTCCATAACTACCTGGACCACATGTGTGGTGCCCAAGGGAAATCAGGCCTGAATTAAGGCTTCTAGTGTGGTCCCCTGTCTCCACCCTGGAGCTGACCAGAGATATTTTCATAGGCACTGAGGTCCTTCAGGTTCCCTCAAATTAGGTGCTGTCGAATAATTTTGGGTGTTGAATAAAGTGGGTGCTTTCTACAGGTAGACCAGTCTGGTTTACCCATTCTAGCTACTGAAATAATATTGAAACTCACTCAGGCTGCGATAAGCTTAGCTACTAGGGGGAAGGAGAAGTGGGTACACAAATATTTGAGTTCTTCTCTGAGGAAATTCTGGTTTTTGGCTGTTCTCCCTGGATTAGAGTGTCTTAGGGTCAGCTCCCTTTGAGACAGGCAGAACTTCTGGGAGCAGCAGAGAAATTGGTCTCTCCTCCTGGAGAAGCTGAGAATGTCCAGTTCCTCACCAGTGCTCTCAGAAAGTGACTTACTGCCTGTGTAACATTCACAAGTGCCTCTGTTATTACACGTACAAAGTCTTTTTTATGTATCAGTGGTTCTCAATGCTGGCTCTACATCAGAATCACCTGGGAGAGCTTTTGTAGAAACAGAGATGTTAGCACCCTACACCCTAGAGATTCTGACTTAACTAGTCTGGGGTGGTATGGACACTGGTTGTACTTTTGAAAAAGCTCCCCAGATGACTTTAAATTACAGCTAGGACTAGGAACCACTGCTCTAGACCAGGGGTCAGCAAACATTTTCTGTTAAGGGCCAGATAGTAAATATTTTAGGTTTTACAGGCCACACAATTCTGTGACAGTTACTCAGCTCTATCATGGCAGTGCCAAAAATAGCTATTGATGGGTATGGATGTGTTCCAATAAAACTTTATTTTCCAAAACAAGCAGTGGGCCAGATTTGGCTTGCAAACTGTAGTTTGCTGACTCCTACTCTAGAGTCTAGACTATCACATTTATTAAAGACAAGGCATTGTGCTTGTGAAGTTCAACTCTGGGTCCTTGGCATAGTGACCTGGCATGCAGCAGACACTGCATAAACACTTGTTAAATTAAATTGAATTTAGTGAGTTTATTGTACTCATGGGGTAATACCTGAGAAGGAGGCAGAATGGCTAGTCTTGGGAAGAAATTATAGCATTTTGGGTAGAAAATGTTTATGGCTTAATGCTTTGGAACAATTCATGTAAAATCCTGTTTAACTTTGTTAAGCCTTTGTTGAACTCTTTAGTGAAACTTTTCAAAACAGATTAAGTTGTGTGTTTGTGTGGCGGTGGGGAGAGAGATGAGATTTTCTGTAGTTTTTATTTGCCTGCGCCTATAAAAAATATATATGGCAACCATAATTGGTCAATCAGTGACTCAGTTTATGAAAAAGTTGTTAAGTCAGTTGACTAAGCTGCCCAGCCAATTCAATCAAACCGATGCCATGGTAACCCCATGTAAACACGGTCTCTGTATTTAAATGGTTCACAATACACTAGTTAGAGGAAATATGTGTTGGCTCTTTAAGTTTTACCTTGGTGGGCATGAGAGGCATGTGTTAGCAGCAAAATGCCTGCAGGCAGTTGGCGAGGTACTGGGCAAGAAGTGAAGATTCACAGCCATTGCATCATGGCCTCAGATGTGACCAGGGATGTCTCCGGGGATGAGAACACAGAGATGATCACCAGAGAGTAGTTTAAAAACAAAACAAAGCAGAGTGCATTGGAAATTTCTACAAAGAAATCACTCTTGTATACAGATGCCTAGAAAACAAGGCCAGGCATCCATTTTTTCTTTTCCTTTTTGGTCAAATTCATCAGTCTTATTTTTAATCCAGGACTGTTCATCAGTTGCAATACAGAAGCATCTTTTATGTGAATTGGCTCTTCTCTCCTGATAGGAGCTTAGGATTCCTAAATTCTGGTGTCCTGAACGTGGAAGTGGCACTGTGTGTGAATCGTGACACCAGCATCCTAGGCCTCAATTAGTCCTTGGAAGGAGTTGGTAATACCCAGGGACATCTAATTCACTGGGACTGGCACACACAGAATATTTCATCTAAAACCCCTTCCTTAATTTTGGTTGGAGATTTTGCACACCTGCAAAATCTGTGGGCTCAAATGGCCTCTGGAAAGAGCCTCCTGCTAGGGGGCCCTGGTGCGGACACAACACAAAGGAGGAGGGCATTATGAGCAGTGGGTCCCTGTACTTTATGTGAGCGCAGTTATCTGTTATTAGTGCAAAGCTTATTGGAACAAGAGGGAGCGTATCTATGGCCAAGCAGCAGGGAGAGGATTTTAAAGTTTTGATGGAAAACAAAAATTGCTCAGGAAAATCTAAGCAGTTCTCCTTTCTCCACGTGTGACTTTTAAATTGAACTTCTTTTTAGGCAATAAGTTGTTCTTTTACCCAGGACAGAACATGGAGGGGTCTGAGTCTTTAAGCTCCCAATATTTCTTTGTATGATTGTTAACGGGAGTCCCTTGGGAAGCGTGCTTTTCCATGCATGTGTCCTGTATTGTCTTTTCTTTTCCCTCCTCCTCCCACCCCTTCTCCGTACTGCAGAGGTAGCAATCCTCCTGCTATTAGCAAGATGTCTATTATAGTGTCATTATAAAAGCCATAGTCAGTGCGAGGAATGACTCATGTCATGAAGGACTTAATAATTCACTGTAATAAAAGTATAAAGTTTTATGGTAAACCACTCTCAGGGGAGTTAAATATAATCCTTAGCGGGTCACACACTGACTACAAAGCTTACATTTGTAATGGTAATTTGAATTTACTACATTGCCTTTAGTTTTTAAGCGTTTGTGTGTCATTAGACCTTATAAATTGATTTATATGTTTCAACTCAAGAATAATTCTGCATAAAGGTACAATAAATTTTATGGATTGGAGATATGGCATCTAAAACATTTTAATAAAATTATTGTTCTAAATTCACTTAAATGGCATGGATGAAAAGCAGCAGCAAAGATGCTAACGTTTCCGAACTTTCATGAACTGGATGAGGTGGGAGTGGCAGCTGCAGGTGTGGTGTTGCTGGGTGTAATTCCTCATGTCCTCCTCCTTGCTTTGTCAGCAAATAGGGACCTCTGGGGCCATTCTTGAAAGGGTGCCTACTGCCATGCGGCTTGCTGTGTGGGGACATCAAAGCTCTGGGTAATGCACTGATGATGAGTTTGCAGGAGAGAGGAGCCGACTGCATCCCTCAGAAGGACCTTTCTGTTATTTGTGACACTAAATGGAATTCTGTCTTTCCCAGGAAACGAAAGGAAGCTTGTCTAAGCCGGCAGCGTTCTTTCCCACTAAGCATTGAGGGCAGATCACCCATTCCTTAATCTATTTTCTCCTCAAATTTCTGAAAGGAATACATTTTTTAAAAAGCCCCCCACTCCCTCCCCACCCCACCCCCCCAAAAAAACCCAACTTGCTTGGAAGAGTGAAATGTGAGGGGGCTGCTGGACTATGCTTGGGGTTTTTTGGCTGCCCTGGCCCCTGGCTTCCCAGGCCTTTGGTCTCACCGGCTGTACTTTTGAGGAATGTGTCTCAGCCACATTCTCCCTTTCTCTTTATTATCAGAAAAATAAAGGTCAAATAAACTGGATTATGAAAAATGAAAACCAAAACCTACAAAAACAAAACCCTTGTTTGTTTCACAGGCTTGGATCCAAATGGCACCAACACAAGCTCTTGAAAGGAAAGGAGGGAGCTGCCTCTCCCCTCTCCCCTCCCACCCTTGCCCCCAAATCCTCCTATTAGCTTTTCACTTTTTCTCATTGGTATTATTTTAGCTAGCCAGCTGGGAGTGAGTTGTGATTAATTATATTTTCCTTCTGACTTTGCAGATTCAGGGGCGATCTCTCACTGGCTCCTGTCCTGTGAGAACTTTGTTTACATTTGGCAGTGTGCTTTTAAGTCACTGAAAGCAGTGCTGAATTTGGCTAAAAATACTTGATAAACTATACCGTCTGTTTTAGGGCTTTAAATAATTACCCGGCTTTTTTTTTTTTTTCTTTTTGAATGCAGCTTCCCCCGAAGCTGGTATAATTTCAGTGCGGATCTTCAAAACCTTTTGTCTAATCCTGTGTATAGGCTTTCCCATAACGAAACTTAAAGAGGTCTTGGATGGCTCTGATGGACAGTTCTCATCGTATTCCTTGTAGTACTTGCACATTAGAAAAGCTTTATTCCCTCTTTGAGGGCAGGATTTTTTGTCAGAAAAGCACTGAGGTAAACCTCTAGGGGCCCTCAGGACTCAGTGGGTGTGTCACTGTTAAATGACCCAGGCAGCTGGACAGGTTGAGGTACAATTTACTGGAAATATATTAAAAGTATCTTGGGAAATGATTCTTAAAAATGTTCCCACTGCTGGTGTGATACAGATTAGAACCCCAGTGTGCAACTGAGAAAAATTAACTTGATGGTACAATGACGGCTTGGGAGGATGGTTGAATTCAAGGGACTAAAGGGAGAAAAGTCCGCTTCCGGTGACTTTCTGCCTAGGCCCAAGCCAGACCTGCACAGGGCAGGGGACTGGACAGGTACGGACACTTTCATCTGATAACTGACATTTGTGTGCATTTTCCAGGTAGTCAAGGTGTCAAACTCTGCATTCTCCTCTCTTTCCCCTCTTCTTAGTGACATCCCAAGGGAATCAGACTTGGAACCTAATGCAGCCTTATGCATAGACAAATTTGGCAGCCACTTGTATGATATGATTTATGCATCAGAAAAAAGTTTCTGGCTGGCATGGCTACCATTCAACTTGTTCTTTCCCCTAAAGCAAAGACTCCCCAGGAATCCCTATTTAAAATGCAAATGGCCCAGAGAAAGGGAATAGACATTTATCAGTCATCGACACCATGGTGAGAATTAATGTCAATAGAATTTAGCAGACTGAACAATCAGGACCTAAGAGAGTGGGATGCAGAACAGAGGAATTTTGGTGAGGAGGAAGAATTTCTTTGGAGTTGCTTAGGGCAGGCAAGCCAGAGTGGTGTACTACAAAGGGGACTTGGGGTTGTCATGGAGAGTGGAAAGACTGGGGGGCGGTGGGGGGAAGCACCAAGAATGGGGAGACGACAGAAAGGAGATGTGGGAGACCGTCAAAGTGAACTTGACCAACCTTGGACTTTGCCTTAGGATTGTCCTTCAAGTGACACGAGCAGTTCTACAAATCTTGTCACTTAGAGTTTTGTCCTAGAATTCTCATCTTGTATCTCTGGAATTTTCTTGGTCCATTGGCAGATGGCCTTGAGCCCATTAAACTCTAAATTAAAAAAAAAAACAAAACATATACATAAATATAAAAATATGTAAAACACTTTCACTATGCCTCTGATTATTTTCATGCTCAGCCTGGCACACAGTAGATGGTTAATAAATATTTATTTGGATGAATTGAATATGTGGAACAGGTGTTACTATCAGTCCCACTTTATGGATGAGGATATTGAGCCTCAGAGGGGTTAAGTGAGTTGCCCAAGATCAGGCAACTAATCAGTGCTGAAGCCTCTTTCCACGCTTAGTGCCCCTGCCCCTTTCATTAGGTCCAGGGGCCCCGTTTGCAATACCCCACTTTGGCTTGCCTTCCTTAGGTAGCTCCAAAGTAGTGCTTTCTGCTTTGGTAGTTCTGACTCCCAAGGCCAGCTCTCCTACACTGCCTTCATATGAGAATAGGATTGAGCAAGGCTCTGTATGCTCCATCCTATTAAACCAGGTCCATGTAGAGAAACTGAGTGTGATCTACAAGTCAAGTCCTTGACCTTTTAATTACAATCTGCTGAGTCTGCTGGACTTCTAGGTCCTCAGCTGCCCAACCAGATAGAAGTTTCCAGCCAACTTGAGGCATTGAACAATACTTTAATTGTAAATAACTCAAATGTCTAAAACTGGGATTGGTGGCCCATTTTCTTATATCATGCGTGATAAGGCATGTTTATTGGGAGCACTGTTTGAACCAAGAATTGGGTCCCCAAAGAGCCAAGGTCAAACAGTTATATGACCCCAACGTAGTCCGTTCAAAGTGGGGAGAGCTGCTGGAGAAAATGCCCTTAATATTTTTGAGGGGCAACTTGATGCCAGGAGCCAGAGTGCTGGATGGTAAAGACAAGTCCAGAGAGGCATGATAGAAGAGGAGCTGGGATGATTATCTCAAGACACTGATGAGTGCTTGCATAATAGGCTGACTGTGGATGATGTTTGGAGAATCAAGTTGGCTTAATGGTAGACAGTAGAGATGGCTAAGCCGTAAGCAGGTTGCCCGACCTTGACCACAAAAATTTGTTTCTGTCATTTTATCCCACTCACTGCGCCCACCCCCCTAACTCAATCTGAACTGTAGTTGTTCTCTCTGAGAAATGAGAGTCACTCTTTCCAGACCCCAGAGTAATCTAGTGGCTCTTTGAATGGGATTCTCTACATTGTTCTCTCCTTTTCTATTGTGGACTCAGTTTGATTCCAAAACATTCACAGATAATTCTCAGATACTCCAGCTGAGTCATAAAGCTGATAATACTTCTTAGGCTTACTCTTTTTTTGAATAGGCTGTGGCTTAATTATTCCATTCTATGTCTCCTGAGGTATTAAAAATCATATTTTCTTCCTTCCTTTTTTTTCACTCCTTTGTGTATGTGTGTGTGGGTACATCTGTAATATGTAACAACTAAACGTGTATAGAAGAACAAAGTGTGTGACCCTCTAGGCCTGCACCATCCCCCCGTTGGAGCTGTTAGCCACTTACATGCACAATTAACCAGCTGATTCTTAGATTGAAGGCTGAGGGAACTAATTACAGGTACAAAAACTTCACCTAGGTAAGAAGAGGTTGGTCTGGAAATTTAATCTTTAAACCTCTTTCTTCAGGGTGACTAGGTAGTGTGTGTGTGTGTGTACATATGTATGTATGTATGTATATGTGTGTGTGTGTGTACATATGTATTTCTTTTAGGTTGAGCCATCTTCCTGGTTTGCTTCCATCTTAATTACTAATGACATACAGTGGAATCCCCTATTTATGCCATAAATAGCTTCTACCAAATCACATTCTATTCAAATTCTGGTACAAAGATCTGTTGCAGGCTCTTCCTCTATATATTGTGAGTTTTCTCTTAAATCTAGAATCCTGCAGTAATCTATTGGACAATATGAATGGTGTAGATGTGTGTATGTATGTTGAATATCTTATTAAGAAGTACCTCTGGGAAGGGAATTCATATTTACCGATAGCCTGCCTTTACCAAGCAACTTCATCCATTATCTTCTCAATAACCCAGTGAGGTTGGTAGATTGTTTCCACTTAATACATGAGATTACTGAGGTTCTACAAAGTGAGGTAACCTTCCTAGGGTCATACAACTTGTCTTAGGTGAATTTGCCAAATGCTGGCTCTTTGGCATTACTCAAGACCACCTTTCAGCTTGATAAAGTTCCACGAGTTGGATGAACTCCATTCTTATGTCTCTGTGTAGATATGAAATGCTATAGTTCAAAACAATTCTCTTTACACTGTCTCTGGAATTTAGAGCTACTGGTAGTAAGACTAAATCGATCTTTTCAGGTAGCATATATTAAATAGACCATCTAGACTTCAACTTCAGGCTTATTCACAATGGTTCACGTTGACACTGAGGAAGCATCTTTGCTACATCCTCCTCTGTTCTTCTTTTCCAGTTTTCATAACTAGTTCTCTGACATTCTTGCCTCATCCTGTCCTCTGGATACCTTGGTATTCTTCCCTTCTCCAAGGACATCTCCATCCAGCTCTGCCCTTCCTGGATAGGATTCCATGATCTGCATCTTCCCTTCCCAGTTCCAACAAAAGTGCAACTTGAATGTTCCTGCCCCTCAGGCTATGCTCTATGCTTTCTAGCTGGTTAATAAAATAACTCCACAAGAACCTGAAGATTCTTAGATGCTAATGGAATTAATAAATTATGGTGCAGCCACTACCTCCCACTATCAAGTTTCCTCCTTGGAAAAATGAAGGGGCAGGTGTGAAGAAGATCTAAGATCCCATCTTCTTCAATTTCATTTTCAATATGTGATCCATGAACCTCCACACATTATTCTTACATTTTGACAAGGGCCTTCCATACATAATGGGTCTTAATTAAAAGAGCACTCTTCCCTCTTCTGCCCCTTAAATGGAATGCCCCAGGTTTAACACTTGGCTGTCTCCCCTCTCACAGGGGATCCCTACGACCCCACATCTATGCTAATGACTCCTAGATCTATGTTTCCAGTCTGCCTCTGACCTTGAGTACCAGATGTCTCCCTGTTACTTTCTGTTGGCCATTTCCATTTGGGTTTTCCACAGTCCCCTGAAATTCACTAAATATGAAATAAAATCATCATTTTTGTACTCTTCCAAGCTGCTCTTTCTTCCTTATAGACTGTTAATGAGTAATGCCACTCTCCTTGTCACCCATTGGGGAAATTTGCTAATAGTCCTACATTCTCCTCCTTTCTCACTTCCTACAACCATTCCAGTCAGTACAACCTGTTCATACTTCATCTTAAACCTCTCTCACATCCATCCAATGTCCTTAAGTCCCCAGAGTAGCCCTCATCAATTTCTTAGAAATTATTGCAATGACCTTGTACAGGTTCCCCATCATCTAGTGCTGTTTTATGCCAAATCTTCCCGTTAAGATTACACCACAGGGTCAGTGGGAGAAGCAAATAAGGTAAGGAACATGGACATGTTCTGTAAAATTTAGAGTTCTACTAGTGTGCTCTCTTATTTGTTGCATTCTAGAAAGACAGATTGCTGATTCTGGCTTCGGAGTCTTTTTGCTGCTTCCTGTATCTAGAGTGTTCCCCCTCCTCCCCTCTTCTTTTAAAAGTAATACCCATTCCTCAAGGCCTAGCACAAGCTCATGTCTACCAGAAGCACAATCTAACCATCCCCACCCTCTTTAAAGTCTTCTTTCTAAACACCTGTGCTTGTGCTTCCACCCTTTGCTCTTTGTTAGTTACACCTTTGAACTCCTGTTCGATTTCCTGGTTCATGGTTTAGTCTCCATAATCAGGTCGTAAGGTCACTTGAAAGCAGGGACCATATCTTTATTCTTCTCTAAAATATATTAGAAGATGCTCAAAAACACTGCATGGATGGATGGATATTTCTGTGGGCTTCCACTTGGTTTGACTTGAATTATAAATCTGGCACATGCAGTCTGGATGAGAAGGATTCCTACATCCCTCTGTCACAGAGGTCCAGCTGTCCAGGCAACGGAACAGGATCTGGATCCTGAACCCCTGATTCCACGCAGCGGCAGAGGGAATGAGGCTAGTGGAAATGACCTGGGGTGATAAATTCACGACACCTTGCACATCTAATGCTTTTCTTTCTTTCGTGGTATACCAGGAAGACATTGAAGAGCCAGGTGCATGAGGGGGCAGTGTTCCCCGTGAGTCTGCAGGCCAGCCCTGGGGTGTGCACGTGTGTGTGCACGTGTGCACCTGCCACTCTCTAGCAAGCACATGGCAGTTTGTAGCTCATTGTTTCCTCTGCCCAGGTAGTTGGGTGCGTTCAGCACTTCCTCAGCAAATGTGGTCACTGTCCCCTCTTGCTTATCCAAATACACAATTGGACAATAAATGAAACCATGGAAAATTCATAGTGCCACAGGTCTTCATTCATTGCTGATTTTAAATGAACCTTCATGCATAGGATGAAAGAGCCATTAGCGGGAAAGAGTTTAAACTACATTAGAAGAGCGGAGAAAATTGTCCAACATTTGGTTGGTCTGACAAGGTAAAAGGGAATATTGGGTGGGGGCAAGCTATTAGAGAAGGAAAGCACAATGGCACTGAAGAGCAGGCATGGGGTGGGATAAAGTGCTGGCGTGGGTCTGGAAACAATGCATAAATACCGTAAATATGTGCAGAGTTCCCAGGCAGGAGAACAGTTCTTTCTTCACAGTTAAAAACGTTACAAATGCCTTCAGGCTTCCCTCTCTCTTTTCCTAACTATGCCTCCTCCTTCCTTTGATTCTCTGTCTGTGGAATGTAAAGTATATTTGAGGCGCTTAAAGGAAACCTTCAACTACTGTTTAACAAGTCAATACTAATTATTGTTTAGCACTGGATTATGGGCCGGATCATGAAATTAAAACAGAGCTGTTAGGACACCTTTGTACCTGGCAAAGAGTTAATGAGCACATGCTGGGTCCCTGTAGTAACTGCCAAGCTGGTTTACTATTTTATTTCAATGGCACAGGAACAAAATCTAATAAATCATTTTACTTTTATCTTGATGCTTCCTTCTTCATTAGCAAAATGCAAAAGCTTTATTGTACTGTTTATCGTAAATTGGGAAATTTTTTTTCATATTGTTCAATTAGTTGGTTATCTGCACAGTGGGGTGGATGTGTATATTACAATAAGAAAAAAATTATAAGCAAATCTGAGATCAGCAAAGCTACTGGATTAATAGCATAAGCAGAGAAAGCGACTTGCCTCCTGAGACCGTGGATGGTGACTGGACTTCCTCATGACTGTGTGTTTGGTAGATTATAGATATAGAATGCAGATGGTGGGCAGTGGGTACGTGTGTGTGTGTGTGTGTGTATGTGTGTGTGTGTGTGTGTGTGTGTAATATGGCAGATTACATTTCTTGAAATAGGAGGGCAAGGTTTCTGCCTCTAGGCCCAGTCACTTGGGGTTTCTTGGTAAGGGCTCCATAGCTAGGACAATATGGGAAAAGGGAAGGAAGCAGGGAGGAACAAGGGTGAGTTATGAACAATCTGTTCATTTTGATGAGATGTCCAGCTGAGTTGGCAGCCAGACGTCCCATAGCAACTCAGTTCACCAGATCTCTGAACAACTAAATGGTCATTCATGGCTTTGGGGTCCTGCTGGCTGGAGTGAGATTTGAACCAGTGACCTGTAAGTGAGAAATGCTATTTGCTATTGCTGGGTGCATGTGCTGTTCAGTTTGACTCTCTCACCGCCCCCCATGGGCTCCTCAGAATGAACATGTAGATATGTTCAGCACTGAAAATGGGGTACAGATGACTGTCTCACTTATTCTGGTGATCAGATCTAAAGCTGATTTTTAAAAGCTTTGGAAAAGGTTGGTAAAATATGTTATTTGTATAAATTTACAAATTTTAACTTTCTTATGTGATAACAAAGCAGGAGAAAACTCTACACATAAGTCAAGGTATGTAAGGATAATGTATAGCTTAATAACAGATTGTATTTTTCTTCCCGTTGGGTCTTACTACTTACTTCAGTAACTTACAATATTGGAATTGCTTTGTGGGAACTAGGAGTCCATTAAGATGTGTATCTTATGCAGCTGGTATTACATGTAATATTTTTTAAAAACACTTAATCTTTAACCTCAGTATTGCATAAAGGTGCAAGGGATCAATTATAGATAAAAAGAGGGGAGATCTCGGAGGACTTGCAAACCTATTGACAGTTTCTCAAGATACAGTACCAGGTCTGTATATATAGGTATTTAGTTTTCCATGGCTCAGACAAGGAGAAATGTTGTAATTGATTTTATTTGAAAGCAAGAGATGGGGCCAAAGGGGAACTTTTGGTCTACAGTTTTTGCTTTCTGCCCATGTAAAGTAAGCATTCCTACCAGAGGTGTTTAATGGTGTATTCTGTCTTTTTTTTTTTTTTTTTTTAAATACAAGTGGGAATGAATGCCTCAGGCTAGGCAAACTCCACCTCTCAGAACCTCAGAGGCGGTGGGAATGATCCCTGCCCTTCCGACCCATCCTTAATTGGCCTATAGTCCAAGAAGCAATTAAAACTAAGGATCTGTTTCATAAAATGTGAACATGCCATTTAAATGTGTGCAGGGGGATTCCTGTTTGTAATGCTGGGATAGAAGCAGCTCCTGTAAGCCTACCTTTCATAAATTTACTTTTCTTTTCTCCTCTGGGCCCTAGATGACTTCCATCCTTTTTCTGGCAAATTCTAAAGTCGAGTTCAGGGCCAAGGTTGGGCTCAGGTCCTTGGGTGCATGTCGTGATAGCCTGCTGACCTAGTCCCCACCTTGCCTCCCTAGGCTGGAAGGTTTAATTGTGATTTTTTTCTTATCTATTCCTATTACTTAATCATTTTATTATTTTGCCCAACAGAATATGGGAAGAAAACTCTAGAAACTGAGTTGAGCATTGCTGTCTGCAGAGACTGAAGCTAAGGGAAAGCTGCCAGAACTTGCCAGAGATAAGCTTCAGAAATGAGTTGGGGCAGAGAAAGTACCCCTGAATTCCAAGATGTTTAATTACAATACCAGGGAAACCCTCATTTGCACAATTACTATTTACGCTTTCTCACAATGTATACACCCCTTACTCTCAGCCTTCCACCTCATATATTAAGCTCCTAGTATTGCTAATATACCGAGTTTCTGAAAGCTGTGTAGCAGTTCTATTAAGATGAACATGATTCTTGAGAAGCATTTCATAAATTCCTCTATTTTTTGTTTTAGAATGAACTCTGAGAAACAGAGTCTCTTGTTGGAGATACTAATTAGGGTGTAGAAATCATATATTTTTTAGTTCAACCGCAATTCCAAGTACAGGAGTCCATTTAAGATGTCTCTTAGACTAATGTCCAACCATAGGAAAGAGCTGTAATAATATGCCCTTGAGAATATTGTACTAGCTGTCTGGGACAAACTAAGTTGACAAATAATCACTTGATTCAGTTCTGTGTTTGCTTTGTCTAATAAACAATAGTCTATCCTTTATTATTTCCTGCAGTTTGTATTATACTGCTATTCACAAAGTTTTGATTTATTTTGCGGAATACTGCTATCGGCCTTGTTATCCCGGACTCTTTCTTCAGCCTTTCAAATGGGGCAGGGGGTTATCTGGTACTTTAGCCTATAGTAAAAGGCTGCATCTACACCACACCAAACAACCAGGCAGAAAGTGAAACACTTCACTCCCTCTCCCAGATGGCCCCAGATGCATGGCATTGTGTAGACCGAAACAGCCAGATGGCTGAATGGATTTTTCACTTTCCATCTGGGTGTGTGACATGGTGGAGATGCAGCCAAAGTCTTGAGCCAAAAGAAAATGCCAGCCAAGGAGATGAGGTATTGCTACTTTCCAGGCACCTAATTCCTGCTGGGTGGTATTATGACCTTGGTTTAATTTATTCTTTGAGAAGCAGGTCACTTGTACGGGAACAATGATTGTCAACCTCTAGAAATAAAGAGGGAAGCAGACAGATCCAAAGAGACTTGGAGGGAACGTCTCCTTTGCTTTCTTCTGAGGACAGGTCTTTTACCGACTTGTTGGGACCAGTGACACCTGGGGAAGGCCCTCTCCTTCTAGGTCTCTGGAGGTCAGCAAGCTGGAGGCACTACGAAACACCAGGTGACAACGGAAACGTCAAGGGACTTGCTGTCCATCATGGGCATCACTAAATCTCTTTGAACAACTCTGGGCAGTGAATTATGGCAGCATGGAATTGACTTACAGTTTATTTCTAGTAACAGGCAGTTACTACGTCAAATCTGAAACCATTCAGAAAGGCCTGTAAAAATATATGACAAAGTAACAGGCTACCTCTAGCTCCTTTTAGCATGTTTATAAGTTTAAACTGCATTGAGCTTGGGTTTATAGAAACGAATACAAGGATTTCTTATGTCCTATTCCTTCTCTCTCTCCCTATCCTGCAATCAGCTCTTTTGTGACTGTGGGGTGGTATCCAAGATCTTCAGAATGTTTGAACTCCTAACCAGAATTGCCATTCTGTTTAGAGGTAGTCTTATTGATGAGCATACAACTTGTATTTTTCTGGCATAGTTGAAAATTCTTTTGTTGAGGAACAGGATAGTTAAATGACAGTCGCAAAAGAAAATCATTTCCAAGTTACCTTTCACCCACTCTTCCCCCAAAGCTGTTTAACACTTACTGAGAAACTAATTGCAGCCTGAGTGGGGTCATGGGACAAATGCTGCAATCCGGGCATAATGCGACACCAAATATAATAAGGTAACACATTGTTAAAAGTCAGTATCCCAAGTCCAACAATACGGTGTCGCAGACTCATAAGCTGTAACCATATCACACATAATTGTCATCTGCAGAGAAAAGATCTAATTTTGATAATGCATATTGAGATTGGTTGTCTGCAAAATGCTCATGGCTCCAGAAGGTTTGACAGTCCTGAATATCACATAATAGCATGTAGCCAAGGAACATGGGTTGAAGGGAAGAAAGGGAGACTCTATTCCAGAACGCAAGCACTCCTACTCACAGTTTTATTTTTAAGAACACGATTCTGCTCAGACAATGAGCAAGTTTATGTGAAGGGTGGTTTGTGCCTGGGTTTCCATATCTGGAATCTGTGTGTGTGTGTGTGTGTGTGTGTGTGTGTGTGTGTGTGTGTGTGTGTGTGTGTGTGTGTGTAGGTCCCAGTCCATCCTCTGGGGTCTGAGCTATGGGATTTTACTTTGATAGACACAAATATCCTGAGGTTTCTTACTTTTAAGGACTTGGTGTAGCTTTAAATTCTGAAGAAATTAAGCATAATCAACAGACTCCTGAAACAGGCTGTCTACTACCATATTTCCTCAATTCTAGGAAATAGCTTTTTAGCATTTTAAGATAGCTGTGGTCAGCATCCCTCTTATAGTCTACATGTAGAGCTTTTTCTCCCTAAAACACTGTTTTTAAATCAAAGATACACCTTCCAACCCATGGCAGCTAAGAGTTGAAGAAATCATGTAATAATAAATATGCTAGGTGTATTTATTGGATGTATGTGATGTCCCTAAGGTAGCAGAAGACCTTTGATAAGTGTTCCATTTCAATTTCATATGAGCCCTATGGAGGAGCTAATTTTATTTCCATTTTCCAGAGAGGATTCCAAGACCCATAGCTACTATAGGCCCTCTTTCCCCTGTAGTCCAGGGGACCTGGTTGTCTCTGAATATGTCACCTCATAGCAAGGTATAGCGCAATGGGGTGCTTTGTTCTCATACCCATAACTTTGCTGGGGTCCACTGCCCTGGACTCACTTATCCTCAGATCCCCTTAGCTCCTATAAACTCGGGCTCTGTTGATCTGGATGAAGCTCTCAAAACTAAAAGGTTTGCATTTCTTTCAAACTCCTGGAGCATTTGTTTATATCTGTTGCCTCATGTTGTTCATCTGAGGTTGCCCTGTCAATATACATTTATGACCACACCTCAAGTCCCTTTACTAGATGAAGACTTCTCGGGGGCAGAGACATCAGGGTCATTTCTGGGGCCCTTCATCAATCACAACATCCAAGCACTTAGTCTGTACATAGCGTGTGAACATTAAATATGTGTGGAATAAATGCATGGCATAAAAAATTATATCAGACTAGTACCATTTAAAGAGGGTGAAGGAACTTTGAGGTCATCAACCTTGCTTCTCAACAGCAGCTGACTATGGCACTTCCCTCTCGAGACCCATTCATTCATTCATTTCTTCACCAATTTTTTTATTGTACATGGTTCTATGTTCAAAGCAATGGGTGAGATGCCCTGGGGAGTATACAGAGAAATAGGAAATAGAAACTCTGCCTTTGAAGGGATCATAATCTAGTTGATGAGATCACACAGATGTAAATATTAGAGGATTTATATCCTACACCTGTGGATGTGTGAGGCCTATATAGGAGGTTGAAATGGTTATTATTATTATTTAAATATCTATCATTCAATGCAGAGCATGTTAATTGATGTGGAAGTTGAAGGGAACGATGTCAACATGGATGATTGGGAAGGCCTTTTTTTGGAGGGGGTTGTTGTGCGTGTCAAAATGAGGAAGAGCAGAAGGGAACGGCAGAAGAAAGTGAGGGTCACATGCGTCAAGCATTTCCATTAGCTGACGTTGGAATGCTGGGGCAGGAGCGGCCACAGATGAAGTATTTGCTTGGGCGGCCCAGGTGCTTAGGGAGCTGCGGAGGGTGCCTGAGGACGGAAGAGGCCTGGTTAGGTCTGTGGTCTTGGGAGATTAGCTTGGCTGAGTAGGGACTAACTACAGGATGACTCAAGCCCAGGAATAGGAAGTATCAGGAAAGAATGAAGAGCATCATTTAGAAAGGAGATATTTTGTTCAAATATGCTTAAAATATTTAAAAAGATGGGAAAGGTTTCTCTTTAAAAACTGGAATTGTTAAAGCAGATTTTAAATGCCGAATGGCTGATGTACCTGGGAATCTCCATTGTGTGGTCGTTAGAAGTGTGGAGTGAGACTGGAGGTGTGTGTTGGGGGGACAGCTGAGGCAGCTACTGTAAAACCTAATTGGAAGGTAGAGCCAAGGGGGCAAGGCTGCCTCTATGGGCAGCAGGTCTGTGGAAACATATTTCCTTAGAATTCTCTGAGAAAAAAGAGGAAAGAGAGGGGAACATGGCAGAAAACTAACGTTTATTAAGTTCCTCTGTGCATCAGGCAGAATGGTGCTATGCTTTTTCTTTTTTACTTTAACTCCTTAAATCCCTACAACATCACAGTGAGAAAGGGGTTATTATCCCCATTACACATGTGAGAAAAATGAGGCCCAGAGAATTTAAAAGACTGCCCAAAGTTACAGAATCAGATTTTGTGTTGGGTTTCAGCCCAAGAGTTGTTCAAGCCCTAAGCCATACTTTTCTCACTGCACCTGGCGACATTCTGTTGACACGCCACTTTATTGTCTGTTGTTCAGATTAAAGTCTCGGAGATGGTGAATACCTACCACCTGCGTTGCCCACACATCTCCTGACCTGGGTTGCCTGGATCTTACCTCTCACTGTAATGGAAAGAAATGGGTATGTCAGAAAAACAAGTCTCCTCCTCAAAGGACAGAGCAGAGATGGCCCAAGCCTTCATTCTTTGCTTCCTTTCCCCCAGCCTTCAATCTGGGATCATGAGGGTGAGATGTTCTGATCAGACACAGAGCTAGTAGGAACCTATAACAGGGAACACAGTGAGGAAGGCAAAAGAGAAACACTCCAAGAATAATTTGCCCCCTTCTTGTTTTATTTACTTTCCCTCTACTCCTCCCAGCCATTAAAACCTCTACCCTTAAAAAAAAAAAAACCCTCTACCCTTAATATGGAGACCAAAATTGTATGTCTCTAAGGACTCAATTTGTCATTGATCCATTTCAGAACTCCTCTTTCTCCTTAAGGGTGGACTTTGGTGGTCAAGGTGGCAAAGCTGTGAGCTTCGCCTAGAGGCTAGAACAGTGCTTCCCAGCATTTTCCACATCATGGCACAAATATTAAATGATAATATTTGTAGGGCACTTTGGAAAAGATGGATGAGCTGGTTATGGATGGAGCACTGGCCCAGGGCTCTGGCTCCTCCAGTCTTCCTGAGGCCTTACCTGTGACCCATATAAGGCATACCTGTGTGCCCACTGGCTAGATGCTCTGGGCTGGAGTGGGCCACCGCTCATCACCCTCAGCAGTGGATTCATAGATTTATCATCAGAGATTAGTGCAGGCCCCTGTTATCTGTAGTTTCTTAGGGTCTCAGTATTTTTAAAAGTAAGAAAGGTCCAAAATAGGGTTCCAAAACTATGATGCGATGGAAATGTGCTATTTACACAATAATCACAGAACTTATAAAATAATATTTATAAAATAATATTTACTCATAAAATATAACTGTATGACACTAGTTTAAAGCTACGTAGGGAGGACATTCTTTCAAGCCTGTCAGGGCATCTTGGTGAGGCCAGGTGTAATTTCATCTGGAGAGTATGCTAAAAGTCTATATTAGATGCCCTTGTGACTTTGAGGTCCAGGTCAAATGCACCCCACCCAACTCATGCAATTAAAGTCTGATGGGTAATAATGATTCTAAGTGATAGAACTATATTAGATGATTTTCATTAGACGATTTTCATATGCCAAGTTCTGTGGGTTTTTTTACATGGACGGTTTACTTGAATCTTCATAGCAACTCTAATTATCTCTCTTTTACAGATGAGTAAACTGAGGCTTAGAGGGAGAGGTTAGGTAACTGGCTCAAAGCCATATGGCTATTGAGTGATGACAATTTGATGCTAATACCACTGGTACCAATAGAGTATACTGCCAGGATTCTTAGAGAATTCTCCTTAGATGCAGGGAGAAAAAGAAAAATTGAAAAGTGTTATTTGCTAACAACTGGCCTTAAAAGCTGATCCCTCAGAGGTACCGACAGCAGGGTAAGGGAAGTAAATATAGTGTGCAGTACAGTTAGTGAATTTCTTTCATAAGTACTCATAAGTAGCCAATGGGTTATTTAGGGTTACTAGATTTAGCAAATTTACCCAATTCCCAAATAATATTGAATTTCACATAAACAAAGACTGACTTTTTTTGTGTGTGTGTGCAAATATGTCCCAAATATTGCAGGGGGCATACTTATATAAAAAATATTATTCTTTGTTTATCTGAAGTTCAAGTTTAACTGGGAGTCCTATATTTTTTCTGGCAATCTAACATTGTTGATACTGTCTGTTGGTAGGTGGGGATTTCCTTTAACACTTCTTTTCTTTTTTTTTTTGCGGTAGGCAGGCCTCTCACTGTTGTGACCTCTCCGGTTGCGGAGCGCAGGCTCAGTGGCCGTGGCTCACGGGCCCAGCCGCTCCGCGGCACGTGGGATCCTCCCAGACTGGGGCACGAACCCGTGTTCCCTGCATTGGCAGGCAGACTCTCAACCACTGCGCCACCAGGGAATCCCCTCCTTTAACATTTATTACTCCTTGATAGCACTAGACAAAAGCAAGTATTATTGGAAATAGCAAAATAAATAAATATAACCACAGAATCACAGAGAAAAGAGAACAGCAGAGAATTGTGACAGCATTGCTACTCTTTGCTAGATAGTGATTGTGGTCATACCAAGAATAGACTGAGTTTTTGGGTCTTGGCTCACAAGACAAATCAGAGAAGGCCACTGAGACCCTAAGCCCAGATTTGGGAAGTCTTGGTTTTGTGAAGATTTGAGAAATAAAAAGAAGAAGAATGCCATTCATGGGCTTTCCCTGATATGGATATTCTGGAGGAAGTAAAAAAGGGAGCATTAGATAGTTGTGAAGAGGGTGGATATTTATATTTCTAAGTAGAAGAGAACAGACACGGGCATACAGAGGACAGAATGACAAGCTCCTCAGAGCTGCTGTGGAGGGAAGGGGGTCACCTGGATTGGAAATATATCATGGTCAGAATATATCATGAAGAGCACAAAAATAACATTTGTCGAATACCGAGTACTGGATTGTTCTGAGTTGAATGGTGTCTTCCCAAAATTTATGTCTTGGAACTTACGAATGTTACCTTTATTGGAAATAGGGTCTTTGCAGATGTAATCAAGTTAAGATAAGGTTATACAGAATTAGAGGGGCCCCAAAGTGCAATGTGACCAGCGTCCTTATTAGAAGAGGAAAATTTGGACACAGAGACGCAGACACACAGGGAGAATGCCATGTGAAGATGGAGGCAGAGAGTGGAGTGATGTGTGTTCCGGCCAAGGGACACCAAGGTTTCCTGGTGACCACCTGAAGCTACAAAGAGGCCAGGGAGGATCCTCCCCTGGAGTCTTCAGAAGGAGCATAGCGTGGCCCAGCCAACATCCTGATTTCAGATTTTTAGCCTCCAGAACTGTGAAAATAAATTTCTGTTGTTAATAGCCACCTAGATTGTGGTAATTTGTTATGGCAGCCCTAGGAGACTAATAAAAGTATATGCCACATTCTATGTTATTACTCCCTTCCATACAAATAAAAAGGTCAAATGTCATTGAGGAAAAGTGGAGAGGAAAGATAGTTCAGCATACGTTTCCTACTTTAATTAGCTTGTAAAACAGACTCAACCACAAAGGATTGGGGTCTGCAAACTTCCTGTAAAGGGTCTGGTAGTAAATGCCTTAGGGTTTGCTGGCCACAGGTTCTCTGTGGCAACTACTTAATGCTGCCATCGTAGAGCGAAAGCAGTGTAGACAATGCATAAGCAAATAGGCATGGCTAGGCTCCAGTAAAACTTTATTTGCGAAACAGGCAGTGGGCTGGTGGTCTAGATTTGGCTCCTGGGCTATAGTTTGCCCAACTCTGACAAAAGGCCTGGCCTTTGGAGAGCCCCCTTGCCTTGTGGATATGTGGACATTTACAGCTGTCCAAGTGAAGTGAAACTCCACTAGTGTGTCCTTGACTTTTCACATACCTGGTGGGACTAAAAATCATGGAACTAATGTTTTCTCAGGCAAAGTGACATCTCAGTGAGCATGTCTTTCAGTGTTAGGCTCTTATGCACAGGCTGCCATCTTTCAAGGTGCCATGGAAAACATGAGTTTTACCACCACTTTTAAAACCAGGATTTGAGCCAACCGAGCATAGCAGACTCATTGTTTCATGGTCGAACCTCGTTTTAAATCCTGCATACTTGATTTAAATCCTCCAGTTTGATCACTCACCTTGTTTGCTAGGCTTGGTTCTGAGCAACTTTTGGACTCATTCCAAAAGTCAAATCCATTCTCAACAGGTAAAAATTGTTACTACGGGGCTTTCCTGGAGGCACAGTGGTTGAGAGTCCGCCTGCTGATGCAGGGGACATGGGTTCTTGCCCCGGTCCGGGAAAATCCCACATGCCGTGGAGCGGCTGGGTCCGTGAACGATGGCCGCTGAGCCTGCGCGTCCGGAGCCTGTGCTCCGCAACGGGAGAGGCCACAGCAGTGAGAGGCCCGCGTACCACACACACACACACAAAAATGTTACTACTGGGGCTTTCGAAAGAATGTGCAAAAGGCTCTGACAAGTAGTCCCAACAAAGAGTTCCAAAGCCTTTTGTTCTGGCAGCACTAGTAGAGTAAGTGCTCAGCACCCCAGGGCAGCCCTGGGAAAGGATGGAGCCTCAGCTGCCCATGTAATGATGCTAGAATTAGTAAAAGGTCATTTCCATCATTGTCTTAGGCTCGCTTCATTCACTGGCCCAAATGTGGCATGCAGATATGCACATACTCAGGCAATATGGGCATTTAGACACTCCAGAGACTCGGGGACAACAGCCACATTTACCCATGCAACCACCACCTTTCCTTCCCAGCCAGGTATCCAACACCTCTGAGAAGTGATTCCTCCTGCGGGAGCTTTTCCAAAAGCATCAGCAACTTCCAGGCCTCGATCTTGTCTCGGCAGAGGAGCAGCTGTACATATCACAGTTTATCAGTACTTCTGAGATGAGCTGTTTCCCCTGCCCACTGCTGCAGACGTGGGTCTCAGAGGAGCCCTTCTGGCTGATATTACAGGATGTTTTCTTACCCTCTCCACTTTAGAGTGTTAGCTTCCTACTCACCACAGCATTCCTTCTTGTCAGAGGGATGCTGGGTGTGTGAGAGCATGTAGCACCCAAGACTCACTTGAGGCTGTCAGATGTGATTTCACCTCATCTTTTGAGGCATTGGAGGTAGGAAAGCTGGATTTTATTTGCAAGTTGAGTCTTACCTGGTTGCAGGAAGTGGTCTTCAGACCATCTGTCCTCTTCCTTTAGTTTTTAAAATTTAAATACAAAGTAATGTGTTATTAATTATAATATATATCATGTAAATTATATTATTATATATTATTATAATTATATTAAATATTAATTCTGGTAATGATTTGACTTTCAAGACTCTCAAGGGGTCACCTCCTTTTTATGGGGAGGAGAAAAGCATCTCAGCTTTGCACAAATAAAATATTCCTCAGAAACAAGCAATATAACCAGAATGATATCTGCAGACAGCTCTGCTTTACCAAGCTCTGAGCCAACCCCAGAGTGTCCACAGAAAGGTATCATGTTAGTTAAATCATTTGTCAGTGTTTAGAATCATATTTATCTGCTAGAGAAGTAACAGCATTTATGAATCCTTTCCTGTATAGCAACTTGGACTGTTTTTCTGCAGGCCAAATGCTAGTAATGTACACCTTAAACACTGTGGAGCATGTTGTTTGGTGAAATACACTTCCCTTTGTCCACGAATCAGCCTGACCAGGTAGAGAACAAGTATCAGTAATTTTTTCTTTTTAGAACAATTAGATTTATGGACTATCACTGCTAAACACATGTGATTATTCCAAGACTGAAAACAGAGGTAATGCTGGTAGTGTTGAAGCAGGGGACATGTACACACCTTCCTTTAGGTGGCATTTCCTGGAGGACTAGAAAAAAGCAGTGTGTTGCCAGGGAGTGAGGTGGAAGTTCTGTTGGTTGGCATTTGAATGACAGAGCTACAGGGCAACTCTGAGGGTCTCAAGGTCCTCCAACCCCATGGCCCATGTGGAGTGTGAGGCCTTCCTGCTCCTGAGTGGGCTGACCTTGGGAAAGCAGGACTGATCTTTTCTGTGGTATCAGCTTTCTCAGCAAAGTTTCCAGCCAGTTCCACCACCATCTATCCTTAGGTTACTCAGGTTTACTCAGCAAGGCATTTAGCCAATCACCCGACTGAATTACCAATCTCATAACCCACGGGTAGAAGGCTGGTTCATTTGGTAATGCCCACCTCCTAATGATCTATGGGAGCGGGCAGTGAACATTTTCTGCAAATGTCCAGATAATAAATATTTTAGGCTTTGTGGGCCATGCAGTCTCTGTCACAACTACTCAACTCTGTCATTGTGTTGTGTACATAGCCATGGAGAATACAAATAGATAGACAACGGGCTGTGTTCCAATAAAACTTTGTTTACCAAAACAGAAAACAAGTAGGATTTGGTCTGCAGACCATAGTTTGCTGACCCCTGGTCTATGGAGGGAAAAGGATTCTATTCTTAGGCATTTACAAATCTTATATTTAGAGATTTAACTTGGAACAATACAAAGATCGTTAAATTAGGAGTTAGGAGACATGAGCTCTTACCTCAGTCTGCCATGGCTTGTGGTAACTTGTTTAACCTCTCATGCTTTAATTTCCTCATCATAAAACAAGGGATTCAGATTAAATGATCTTTAAGGTTCCTTACAGTTGGAAAATTCGGATCTCCTCTAATCATTGGTAGTTCTAAATTACAGGCTCTAAGGGATATCCTTTCCCACATCTTCATCATTGTGTAGGGTTCTTAACGGCAACGTGACATTTTGGAGAGGGGTCTGGGAGGGAGAGAATGATTCTTCAGCTAATGCCTGTTTGCTGTTCCAGTGTTTTACTTCCTAAATCTGACCCTATTCGCCTTGGTCTGGAGCCTCATTTATTCTCTCAGCAAATACCGTATTCGAAACATTCTCTATTGGCACCATTTTTCTTTACCATCAACAGCAGAATCAGGAACTGCTCTGTCTCCTGCTTTTGTTCTGTCGCCCCCAAGAATGAGCTCTTACTTTGTGCAGCTATTGTGTTTTTCATTTGAGTGAATCCTCTCTCCAGTGGACTGGGATGGAGTCTACACTTCATGTTGTCCCCATTTTGCAGATGAAGAAACCGAGGTCCAGAGAGAAAAATGACTTTCCCAGCTTCACTCATCTAGGAAGTGGCAAATCCAGAAATCCAAGTCCAGAATTCCAGCTCTGTCTTTAGAGTCCACACTTTTTTTACTCTGTGAGGTTTGTTCAAAGTAAAGTGAATCATTCTTTGAGGGAAGTTATCACAAAGGTGCCAGAGGCTCTTTGCCATTTTGCCTCAGAGGGGCCTCTGCCTTAGAAAGAGCTCTTTCTTGCATGCCAGGACATGCAGGCTTTTACCTCCTTCAGGGAGAACTGGAAGACTTGAGCAACTGGAAAGGGTGTTCTATTTTTTTCTTCTTATTTATTTATTTTTAAAATACAAAACATCAGAATATGTAAAATGGCAGCTGCCAGAAATATTGTCCTTGTCTCTCTCCAAGTGCCAATAAAAACTTATGATTCTATCCTCGGCTGGAGTGGGCTTTCCTGGGATTGGAGTAGTTATGGTCCTAATCCATGAACTATTCATCACAGTGGCACTGGCAAATGTTTGCTGCACTAAACTCCCCCCAGTGAATCTCTTGCATTTCCACAGCTAATGGTTAAACAGGACTTGGACCAATATTTGCATCTTTCCAGCCTCTGGCAGTCTGATTATTAGTGCAATAAATATACAGCATTTAATAACTCTTCACTTTTCCATTTTGAAACCATTAGTTGTCTCCAGGTTGACTACGGAGAACTTCAAATTCAATTCATTAACATTTCCTTAAATAGTCCTCTTAACAGTGCAGGTCTGGCTTTCCCATTATGTACTGTCACTAATAATGGTTTTTACTTCTAACCTGTTATTAATTAAAAAATAAAAAAGAGCCCTCCACTCTCTCCATTTCCGAATAAGGTTTAGATCCTCCCTGTGTGAACTGCAAAGAGGCCTTTAGAGAGTGGCTTGTAGTGTTTGATAATTGCTATCAAGGTAAATAATTTAGCTGGTCAGAGAGAGTGCACTTCTCCCTGCCTCGAGTGGACGGCTCAAGTCTCGGCCGGTCGGGCAAACCAAACCCAAGGCAGGGAGAATCAGAGCTGCATGAAACTTGCATTAGGAGCCAACAGGAAAAGGCAGCCTTTCCTAAGGGATACCACAGTGACCCTTGAAGCTTGCCGTGACCTGGACACCACTATCCTTCTCACATCTGCAGTGAGACAGGGACATCCAGAACCCCCAAGCCCCCGCAGACAGAGGCATGTTTCCCCAAAGTCTTTCAGGAGTTTGCCATGAAGGACAAATGAACAGGCACAGATCCCCTGGATGCCCTAATCTTTTCTTTCCCTACTTCAAAGCCTTCTGCGTTGCCTCTGAGCCTGTAATTACCCTGGGGGAATTTTAGATTTGAAGCGACACCAGCAAAATTGCACTTCCTGATCATGGGAGTCCACAGTTGTGTTTAATCAGTTATGAAGCTGGTCACGAGATGGAGTTTTTCAGCCATAACCATTAAAGGGGAATCATGATCTAGCCCAACTCCTTGTGCTCGGGGTAAGGGACCCACAATCTGAAATTAAACACTAGCCCCTTGATGTGGTTTAATTTAGTCTCTGCCTCCTTAATTAAAAGCATACCGTTACCCACCCAGATAACAAACTAACACTTTCATGCCAGACTGTAACTCAAAAAAAAAATAAAATAACCTGCTAAAGTTAGGTGGAGCTAAAACACTGATTTTAAGACACCAACAGAGGCTCCAAAACACCACAATAGAATCTAGATTTATTTAACCTGGAAGCTTTAAACAAGCTTGGAGGCTATTTGAGAGTCAGTTCTCCGTCCGTCTCTCCCTGTACCCCTCACCTCCCTCCGCCTTGTCTCTAGCTGTCTGTCTGTTTGTCTTTCTGTCTGTCTTGCCTGTCTGGAGCTCTCTCTCTCTCTCCCTCTCTCTGTGTCTCTATCTCTCTCTGCCTCTTTGTCTCTGCCTATCTCTTTGTCTGTGTCTCTGCCTTTTTCTCTGTGTCTGTCTCACCCCCTCCCTCTCTCTGCCTCTCTCTCTCTCTGTGTCTGTCTCCCTCCCTCTCTCTGTCTCTGTCTCTCTCTCTCTGTCTGTGTCTCTCTGTGCCTCTGTCTCCCTCTCTCTTGCGCAGTCCCATGCACACATGGATCCCAATCAGAAACACACCTTTGATTATTTGACATCCGCAGTCCAGAAAGGGAAGAAACTGTTCCTTTCTTGGATATTCATTTTGGAGACTGTGTGTCTGTGTGGTCAGGCCTGGGGAGTTCCAGGGGAAAGAAATTCAGACCAACCCTCAAGGCCTCACATCCTCCCATAATCCCAGCCCTACAGCCACAAGCCTGGAGAGTCCTGTCCTGGAGAAGCTGGCCTTGGTGGGCTCAGGACCACACAAGCTGCACCGTGTGTCTGTGACAAAGCCTTGCTTGCTGGTTCTTCTCAGAGCCTTCCACATGCTTTCAGAGACATAAGCCATCGGCAAGGGAGCCAAATCCAGACACCCAGACAGGCGGAGCCAGGCTGCTCCCTGCTTAGATCTCTTGCCACACTCTCCATTGTGGTGCTTGAACCCCAAAGCTTGGGGCAGCCGGACCACCTGTCTTGGCCAGCATCCTTGTCTCTCTTTCTTCTTGCCGTTGGCCTGCCCTACCTACCTCCTTCCTCCGTGGCATATTGTTTTTCTACTTTGAGAGGTCGCATAGCGTAGTGGTTCAGAACATGAATAGTCACGCTATCGTGTTCAGATTCTTGCTCTGTACCTCTCTAGCTAAGCGATTGCATCTCAGTTTCCGTATATGAAAAATGAGGATGGTAAGAGTGACTTCAGATGTTTTTCTGAGGATCCAAGGAGTTAATTCAGGTTAAGTGCTTAGAATAGCATATAGCAAACCTGATATGTTTGTCATTAACTTTTGAAATTTGATGCCACTTCCCATTTCCCTATCTTTGAATGAATCATGACAGGCCAGAATATAAAATTTAGTAGTTCAGAGCTGAAAGATCTTTGTTTTTGACCGGCCAGACCCCCTCAGTTTTTTTTTTTGGAGGTACGCGGGCCTCTCACTGTTGTGGCCTCTCCCGTTGCGGAGCACAGGCTCCAGACGTGCAGGCTCAGCGGCCATGGCTCACGGGCCCAGCCGCTCCACGGCATGTGGGATCTTCCCGGACCTGGGCATGAACCCATGTCCCCTGCTCAACCACTGCGCCACCAGGGAAGCCCCCCGCCCCCCCACTCAGTTTTTAAATGAAGGAACTGAGGCCTGGTAAGAGAAAGTAACCAACATATTCCACAGATTGAGTGGTGGAGTGGATTCTGCTTAATCGAGTCGTCTTTCAAACATGCTCTTTGCAAATATTTCTCCTCTTTCCTGATGAGAGCTCTCTGGGACTTGGGATTGCTAGAAAGAGCAGCAGCTCTGAGTGCAGAGTTTAATACTAAAGCCTTGCTGACCAGCCTCAGATTCATATAGGCAGTCAGTGGGCTCCATGGAAGGACTTGAAGGATGCTTCAAAGGCCCTAAATAGCTCCCCTATTGCTGCCGGCCATTCCACCCTTCTCCAGTCCTGGCACAGGACTTGCTCTGTGATCTTAAGTCTTAACTTCGTCTTCTGCACGAGAGAGGGGTTTCTGTGCTCTCTTCTAATTGTAAAATTGTATGACCATATTAATAAAATACAACAGACGGTAAGGA
Organism: Phocoena sinus; assembly: GCF_008692025.1. Lineage (NCBI taxonomy): Eukaryota > Metazoa > Chordata > Mammalia > Artiodactyla > Phocoenidae > Phocoena > Phocoena sinus. The sequence continues at coordinate 50,741,346 of NC_045775.1, read as the reverse complement.
TATGTGTGCATTGAATGGTATGTTATTGGCTGGTGATATCTCCTCTAAGGTCTATAATTTAATATTGTTTGTAAAGTAATGGGGATGACTTCTGGGTAAGTCATTCCATTCATTAATCTCACTTAGAAGACTAAATTAAAGAGTCCTTATTTATAGCATTTGTTCAGATTAAGTTGTATACTGTGAGCATAAGAATGCATATCATATCTCTTTTACTCTAAAAAGGACAGTCAATGAAGTGGGTATTTCTGAACCCGAACCCCAGATTCTAATGGGGTCCCACTATCATGACCTTCACATATCTGGAAAACATAATCTCATATTCTCTGTAACTAAGACCACCACTTCTTGGCTGCATGAAGCAGACCGATAGTTTTAAATCAATCTTAGGTGACAGATCTCTTTGAAAATTGAATTTAAGCAATGATTCTTTTCTCCTAAAATGCACATACATGCAAAATATGGCCGACAATTTTGGGGGCTCCTTAGACCTTTCAGAAGGCCTTATATTCCAGATCAAGAATCTCTGTTGTGCAGTTACAAATATGTTGACACGGAAAGGAAAAAAATCAGCTATTTGCTTAGAGGTAGTTTGAAAAAAAAAAAAAAGGTACCTAAAATCAAGCACTAATTACAGTTTTCAGACCCTAAGAGGTCAGAGGGTAGCTAAGTCTCCTGTACCCCAGAGGTAGACCTTTCTTATTTACTGCTGACACCAAGGTACAGGAACCCCCTATTGAGTCTTTGCTGGACATTCTGAGATGTCCTGTCAACTCCAGGCTCCTCTTGACTTGGGGGACTGTCCCATTTCTTGGGGACATGTAGAAAATCAATGGGGAGATCTAGGTGGCTGTTAGGAGGTCTCACAAACCTAGCGCTCACTCGTGTTCCTAGGATGGAGAATCTTTGTGCAGGTAGAGATCACCACTTGTCACGTGGCTTGCTAAGCAGAGCCCCATGGGGAATGCCTACAGATTTGCCTCCTGAGACATTGCTGTGTTCTCTATCCCCCATCAACTGAGAACTTCCAGAGGAGTGCCAGAATAAGAGAGTAGGAGAGACACATTGCTCTGTAGCTTTGGAGTTTTCTCTCTGTCCTTTGCTTTCGAAGTTTTTGGTTGTTGACCATTGGCTAGTACCATATGGTACTGTTGTTTTCATCTATGTCTCCTCTCCAGCTCCCCACACACTGTTGGGACTGTTTGCAAGGCTCCTTTCCATCAGTCCGCCCAGCAGTATGTGACACCTTGGGGATTTGCATTTTTTTAGTTTAATCATTAGCTTAATGTTTAGAGGACATTAGTCATAGGAAGTTAGTTTCACTCATCCAGATGCGTTTTTTGAAAGTTACAGCTCTATTGTCTCTACCATAATGCCCCCCTTGAGCATGCCTTCTCCCGTTTCCTTTTAAAAACACTCTGTTCTTCTGGAACTCTCAAATGAAGATATCAAAGCTGGAAGGTATTATTAATTCAGAAACTACATTTGAATCTTCCAGAGGAGCTGAGCCTGGCTGGAGTTGTGGAGGAACTGTGCTGGTGTACAGTCAGGAAATGGCTTAAACCTGATCTTCAAGGGCCTGAAATTGTTCCCCTGAAAAAGAGAGGAGGCATTTCTCTTGCCTACAACCCTCTGGGGAGACCTGAGTCCAGTGTTTGCATCTCTTTCAGCGCTAATGAGTGAATGAGTTTTCTCCACTGGCTTCTGGCCAACAGAGCTGGGAACCATTCTTGGAAGCTGGGCTGTTTTTGAGTTCTTGGGCTTTGTAAGTTGCTAGACAGATGTCTCTGAAGGGGAAGGTGGAGCTTGACATGGACTTTGGAAATGTTGACTTTAGAATAGAAAGGAGGAAGATTTTTCCAAGTCAGCAAATGACGCGAACGGAAGTGTGGAAGCAGGTATAATAATGAATATTCTGGGGCTCGTGTGTGCATCCATCTGAATGTAAGCAGGGAATCGAAGTTGCTGAGCTTGAATAGGGCAGATTGGGGCATGGATAGAAGGCTTTATTCTCATGTTCTTTAGAGTTTAGTTTAAATCTATGAGTAGGACTTCCCTGGTTGCTCGGTGGATAAGAATCTGCCTGCCAATGCAGGGGATATGGGTTCGAGCCCTAGTCCGGGAAGATCCCACATGCTGCGGAGTAACTAAGCCCGTGTGCCACAACTGCTGAGCCTGCGTGCCACAACTGCCGAAGCCCGTGCGCCTAGAGCCCGTGCTCCACGAGAGAAGCCACCGCAATGAGAAGCCCGTGCACCACAATGAAGAGTAGCCCCCGCTCGCCGCAACTAGAGAAAGCCCACGCAGCAACGAAGACCCAACGCAGCCAAAAATAAATAAATAAATTTAAATAAATAAATAAATAAATCTGTGGGTAACCTAGAGCCATTGAAAGCATGTGAGTTTAAGGATCAAAGAGTGTTAGAATTGTGAATTAGGTAGTGATAATTCCATAGCTGGTCTCAATGGGAGTGCCTTTTGGGGCTTTCTTTCTCAAAGGCTAATGATAATGATATTTTTCTTGATAATGAAATTGTCATGCTCTTAGAGCTGCCCTTCTTTATATATCTAAGGACACCCTTTTCAATTTTAAATATGGTTGAAGAAATCTTCCTGTAACCCTCCCATCCCCAAGTTGAGCTGTTAGGCTGCTCTTGTCCAAGCACAAAGCCTTGACAGCACTGACCTTGGAAGACATTAATCCACTTAAGTGCCCTGGGCATGGTCCAGAGAAACCATTCTTCTGCATCCTGCATCCCTTTCTGGGCCACAGACCCAATGCTCTCATGACTCCCAGGTGCCCTATATTTTCCCCTTTCTCTCCCTGCCTTACTCTTAATCTAACCATTTTCCACTAACCACCTCCCCCAAAAGGAAGAATATTTTTTGCTCATTCAAGGAACTGTAAAAGTAACCTTCTCCTTACAGCTCATCTGCCCAAGATTCCCACTACAACCCTTTTAGATCTCATTATCACCCTAATTCATTGATTTCTCCACTTTCTCTCTGTTACTTCCACATGACATGTATCTAGCTTATTATATTCATAGTCTTACAAATACCTTTACCCCCTTTCTTTTATTTCCACTTGGCAGGAAAACACACAGTCGAGATGAGCTCAACAACGTTTTATCTCTGTGCCTATAATTAAATAGCAAAGCATTTCTGGTGAGAGAGACAGACAGAGGGAGAGAGACAAAGAGACACAGGGAAAGAAAGAGAGGGAGAGAAAGAGGGAAAGGGAGAGGAGGAGGAGAAGGTGGGGAGAAGAGGAAATTGTCACATGACCAAGCAGGGCCTCTTCACTATAATTGACCTTCACAACTGTCAGCTGGGCTCTCAACGTTGCCTGGCATTTTCCCTGCATATCTCTGGTAGGCTTGCTTTCCCACACTTCATAGACCAGTACATCCTCTTCTCTTCTCTCCTGTTATCTCTGTATCCCACCTCAGTGGTCTACAACACCTCATAATATGTAGATAAATGCTTTTTCTCTAAATTTATTTAAACATAATTTTGTTTATTTTGGTTTAAGCTATACATTCAAATTTTCCAAAATTCAAAAGGTACAAAAGTTACCATTCTACCCTAGTTCCCCATACTCCCTGTTTTCTTTCATGTGGGCACCAATGTTCTCAGTGTGTATTCTCCAGAGACAACTTATGCATATATATATGCAATGTATTCACTATGTAAAAGCAGCTATACATGTATATTTTCAACTGTTTATATCTTACATATATAGTAGCACTTTGCTTTTCTTTAAACTTAACAATATGTCGGAGATTATCCATGTCAGCGTTTGGAATGTGTTCTCATTCTTTGTATAATATTGTAGTACTCCATTGTATAGATGTATTTTAATTTAATCAGTCTACTATTGATGAATAGTTAGGTTATTTCCAATAGTTTGTTATTACAAATCATGCTACAACGAACACATTTATATCAACATCATTTTGCATATGTGTTGGTATATCTGTAAGATAAGTTCCTAGAAATATTCTGGGTGGGTCAAAGGGTGTGTCATTTTCACTTTTGATAGATATTGTCGGGCTGCTCTCCACAGAGATTGCTCCAGTTTGTGCTCCCTCCATCAGTGTGTAAGAATGCCAGTGTCTTCCAGCTCACCACTGTAGCATGTGACTCATCTCTTTACTCTCTGCCAATCTGATAAATGGGAAAAGTTTCTCATTGTGGTTGTAATTTGCATTTCCATAGAGAAAACTGAAGGCATTGGAGAAAACTTCTTTAATTTTATCTCCACTATAACCATAAACATATCTGATTCCACTCTTGTCTCTTCTAATTCCCATCCATGGCATTGAAAACTCTCCTCAGTCAAATACTGGTCCTTCCATGTATGTCCTAGATGTCATTCCTCTTTTATTCTCAGACGGTCATTTTCATTGGTGAGCCTTCTTTCTGCTGTATCTTCTCCTTTTCCTCCTTTTAGATTCTTTCTAGTGACTTGCAAACAAGCATTAGTAGCTCCCACTCTTAAAATATCTTCGTTTGACCCCAATACCTCCCTCTAGTTGCTACTCGAACTCTTCTTCATGGCTTAGCCGCACAACAGAAGTTTGTACAGATGCTTCCTCCTCCTCTTCCTTACCTCACAGTTGTTCTTCAGTGTCTTTTTTCTCTACCACTACTGAATGTTCTCTCAGAAGTCACCAATGACCTCCATTTGTTGATACACAGTTTTCATTTTTCTTGATCTCTTCTTAGTAGCATTTGTCAAAGTTGACTTCTTCCTTCTTCTGAAATACTTTCTTCCCTTGGTGTTCATGACCCCATACTCCCTGGTTTCCCTTAGGCACTACTGGTCATTCCTCTTGGCCTCCTTTGCTTATCTTCTTTCCTTGCCTGGTCCTAGCTGATGTCTTCCCCAAGACCCTGATACCCATTTCCTCTTACTTCTGTTCTCTCCCATAGAGAATTTATTTTACTCCCGGTGATTTAGACACCAGTAGCTCCCAAATATTTATCACTAACTGCCTCTTCTCTTGCGAGTCCTGGACCTAAATGTACAGCTGTCTACTTTACATCTTCAGTTAAATAACTCACTCGCATTTTCAGTTTAAGATGTCCAGAACTGAAATCTGTCCCCGCCAGCACCCGAACATTCCTCTTTTGTAGAAAGTCCCATCTCTGTGACACCTCCAGCCATATGGTTGTATCTGCTACCACCAATTTAGGCATTATCCTGGAAAACTCCCACAGCTCCCATATCATTCATACCAATATTTCTGTTCTTTTTATCTTTGACATATATCTTGATTCTATCAGGTTTATCCCATTTCTAATGATTCTGACTTTACCAAAGCCACAGCATCTTTTTCCTGGACTATCATGGTAGCTTCTGACTGATGTCTCTATTTACAGTCTTACCTACTCTATAGTCTGTTCTCATGAAGCAGCCAAAGTTTCTAGGCATGCCAACTACGTAATGTTACCTTCCTCCTTGAAACCTTGTAGGCTTTGCATCATACTGACAATAAAATCCAAACTCTCCTTCATGGTGTGGCTGGGACTACTAGTGGCCTTTCTGATATCCATGTTCCCCTGTTTCCTGACTAACAGAATCTGCCTGATTACATTTCCCTCCCTCCCTTCCAAGCAGGTGTGGTTATGTGTATCTGGCCAAAGATATGAGTGGAAATGTTGCCTGGGAGCTCTGGGAAGGAACTTTCAAGGAAGCCAAATTAAGACACCCCTTTGGCCTGCTCTCCAAACCTCCTTCCTGTCGCCTGGTGCACATGTGATAGCTGGATCTCCACAAGCCTTCTTGGACCATGAGGGGACCTGTCAGACAGAAGCCACTTGCTGGATGGCAGAGTAGAAAAGTAGAAGGAGTGCTAGTCATAAAGGCTGTGAAGCTATGATAACAGCCCTGGACTACTTATTTCTGGATTTCTTTAATGTGTGAGGGATATACGCTTCTGCTTTTTCATGCCACTGTTATTTTGCGTTTTGATTATATGCAGCGGAACTTAATGTTAACTGATACGTGTGGCTCATAAGGCCTCGCTTGATGATCTGGCCCTGGCTCTCCTCTCTGACCTTGTCTAGTGTGCCTGTCCGCCTGGATCACTGTCTACTCCCTGCACTGGTCTACTGTCAGTTTCTTGAACCCCTTCCCACCTCAGGGCCTTCCCGCCTGTCGTTCTCCGCCTGGAATGCTCTTCTTTGCCAGGCTAACTCCTGTCATCTTTCAGGTCTGAGTTTAAATGTCATTTACTTGCAGAGAACTTCTCTGAATCTCTAATCTAAATTGTATTTCCTTTATCTCTCACACTACTCTGATTTTTTTTCCTTCACAATACTGATTACACTTTGAAATGACATATTTATTTGTGAGATTTTTTTTAATGTCTGTCTCTCCACCATGGTGAAAATCATGTCTGTTTGCTCAGCACTTACACCCTAGAACCTAATTCTAGGCCAGGCTTATACTCAGATAGTAATCTGAGGAATGGACGAAAATATAAAGTATGGTTTAGAGAGTGGAGTCAGGAATCTAAGAGTCTGGGTTTTAATCCCAACTCTTACTAGCTGTGTGACTTAACCAAGTTACTTAACCTTTTAAAGCCTCATTTTACTGATCTTTAAATGAGGCTAATAGTAGAACATTCCTGAGGGGATTGTGGTGAAGATTAAGTGACCAAATAAAACTAAAGAATTCAACATAGTGCCCTTCACAGAGGAAATGCTCAGTATACACAGCTATTATTAACGAGTAAATGAAGAAATCAGTGAAAAACCCAAGGTCATTTTGGCAGCATGTTATCTGACCCACGAAAGAGACCAGTGCTTCAACAGTGGCCTTTATTTGCTGAGGTCACAATGCCGTCAGCCAAAGGATCATGGGAATATTGTTTGTCACAGGCATTTTGAATGTTCACCTGACCCTTCTGTAGGGTAAGGTGCCACTGCTCCACAAGGCCACCCTTGGCCGTTGGTGGTTATTTCTCTGGTTTCTATAGCACACATTCACTCTCCTGGCACCTACCGCAAGGCCATGTCTCATCTATCCCTGGGGGTGCCAGGCTTCTCTGTGCCGGGCCATGTTTTTTTGTGCCTTCCCTCCCAAACTCCTCCCCTGACCAATGAGCCAAATCCTTTGAAAAGTGAGATTTCAGTCTTTATTATCAAACAGGGGCAGAGAACCAGAACACCAAGAAGTGAAGAATGCGGGACGGGAGGGGGCAGTTGGCTTCCTGTGTGTAAACCACTCCTTACCAATTACTTCAAACCCTTGCAAGATTTGGAGAAACCACCTCAGTGTTTGTTTTGGTTCTATTAGGGAAACTCCAAAGCCACAGTTTTGGAAAAGCTTCAGACATTCTCCAGACGAGCTGTCTTTCCGTTTATAAGATACTCCAAAGTCCTGTATTTGGTAAGAGTGGAGCAGGACACACACACTCCCTCTTTCCTTCTCTCTCTCTCTCTCTCTCTCTCTTCTTCTCTCATTCTCTCTCTTATATAAAACAACCCATTCTGGATTCTCTGTAATCCTGGCTTGAACATTCAAGAGAATACTTGAATAATACTTACCTACCTCACTGGGGTGTTGTTAACGATTAATTAGTTAATGTTTGTAAAGCACTTCGCAGATGTTAAGTGCTTGTGTAAGTGCTAAGTATTATTATTATTAAGCAGAAGTTCTGTGGTTTGGCTGAAAATATTTTTTTTGCAATCACACATTTAACTGTAAATAAATCAAGTTTATTTACAAGAGGGGTTTCCTTTTTGGGTCACCTCCTGGTTATTATCACTGAACTAATCTCTTTTATTTTCTTTTGGGTTTCAAATAGAGCTGGCTTATCCTGAAAACCTCTGTCTTTGAGAGAATCTCAGTAATATCCTAGGAAAATTAATTCCCGTGGACAGTGCCCGTTTCCTCATGCGCAAGGTTGAGTGTGTATTTCTTCAGCAAAGACCCTACACCTGCCCAGTATTCAAGACTTTCTCTGTAGAGTTCCCACCTAATTTAGTTCTAAATTGAAAAAAAAATTGCATACAGAACAGTGTCCTGTCAAATAGGTCCTTATAATAAATTTGCTAGATTTGATGATGATGATAACAGTAATAATAACAAAAATAGGGATTGGAAGTATTCTGTTTTTTATTTCTTCAATTCCCTGTTTTCAGTGTGTCTTTAGACTTTGGAGGAATGTAAGGAAGGTGGGGGTAGGAGGCTGAGGAAGAAGCAAGTGACTTCTAAGGCACAGCAATACACAAACTGTCCAATGGAAGAACAGCCTTAATGAAGTAGAAACAGTCTAAGTCCTTAGCAACCTGCAAGGAAAGTTCTTTCTTCCACTGCCTTAAGCAATTCCATGGGAGTCACACCAGATCTTTAAGGAACCTAGTATGTTATAAATCAACAAGGGATGTGACACTGGGGAAAAGGATGAAACAGAAGAAAATCAGACAATGAAGCCTGCTGCTCCCTTACTAAAAAAGCACACTTGTTTTTGTGATGGACCATATTCTTCTGCATATTTGTGTGTGTGTGTGTGTGTGTGTGTGTGTGTGTGTGTGTGTGTCAAGGTATAGTTGGACAGTGGCTCTTTTTAGCAGGGGCTTATACATTGTCCAGATGCAAGGGTTACACCCTTACTGTGTAATTCTAGGGTGCGTGGGAACTATCAAGTTGAATTACTGACATTGTAAGGAAATGAAAAGTCAAACTGCTGACCATGTGTATTTTATATTATTTAATTAAAAGTAGATAACAGTGCATGAATGAACCACAAATCAGATAAAAATGACAGCATTTTCTCATATTTAACACGTATTTGACTTGGGGTTGTGTGGCAATTTACCAGAACAGGTCTATGATGTCTCCAAATAGAAAATCAGAAGTGTAATTAAAAAATATTGCAGGGGAGAAGCAATATTAACTCCAACCCTGAGCAGAGCTAATCACAGCCACAGTTCCCTTCACCATTATTCCTATTTAATGAGAGTCTCCTCTGTTTTCTTCTTTAACTTGAAATAAAAATCATCAGAATTTTTATTTTAAATATACTGTGTACCTTTTATAGAAATAAAGGAAAAGCTGGATTATGAATTCTAGGTGTCAAGATTCCCTATTTAGTTATTCATTTTAATGGAGTCTCATTAAATATCCAACATCAGTCATTCAAAATTGTCCATCAGAACAGAACTGCTGATTTACTGGACTACATAGAGATTTTTGGCTTCATCAGATGAGCGGTTTTGGGGAATGTCCATCTACTCTTTTTCAGTATCACTGGAGTGACTCTTTCTAAATTGTGTGGAGAATAATCCCAATGAACTCAATCTCTTCAGCACCCATTCAGACATGCCTGGTATAATCAGAGCTCAGCATCCGCAGACCCCGAGACAGTGCCACAGCCAAAGGTTCCAATTCTGTGACCTTCCCTACCAGGTTTCACTGACTTTCAGACAAAATAGGGAAGATTTTGGTGCATTCCTTGCTTTCTGATCTTCAGTTATTTGATGATTTATTCACTTCACCCACTTTTACTTAGAAATGCTCATGAAAATCTCTCACTATATCTTGATTCTTCTTTCAGAGGGTGAGAGCAAAGTACATCACTGTGTTCAGTGACAAACTGTTGATAACTATCAGATATTTCAGTTCCTTTTCCTGCTTTGGATTGAACAAGACTCTGAGGCATTTCTGCATTAGAATCTGGTCTAATACTGCCACTATTCACACTCCCCTTAGTCCTTAGAATAAATTTTCTACTCTTTAAATTAAAAATTTACATTTATCATCCTTTTTTCCCCAAAATTAAGAGATCATTTGATTGATTTTTTAAAATAAATTTATTTATTTTTTATTTTTCGCTGCATGGGGTGTTCACTGCTGCACGCGGGCTTTCTTTAGTTGCGGGAGTGGGGGCAACTCATTGTTGCGGTGCGCGGGCTTCTCATTGCGGTAGCTTCTCTTGTTGTGGAGCATGGGCTCTAGGTGCGCAGGCTTCAGTAGTTGTGGTGCTTCAGTAGTTGTGGTGCACGGGCTCAGTAGTTGTGGCGCCTGGGCTTAGTTGCTCTGCGGCATGTGGAATCTTCCCAGACCAGAGCTTGAACCTGTGTCCCTTGCATTGGCAGGCAGATTCTTAACCACTTCACCACCAGGGAAGTCCCTGATTGATTTTTACTTAAGGGTTCTCCTTGGAACCAGGATAGAGAACTTGGTATTTTATCAATAAAGTTTTCAATTTTTAGGAGAATGAGAGATATGGAGGTTGATGATTCTAAGTAAAGTAGAATGGAATTCATGTTCTTGTGACCTGAGCAAGCCTGCTGCCCTCTTGCTGCCCATGAAGGTTGGCAACCAGGGAAGGAGATTCCTGGGCCAAATCATCTGGGCAGACTGATTATCTGAGTCAGCATACCAGGTACAACTGGGCATTGAGGGGGTTGGGAAACAGGGGCTGTCAAGTCCGTAGAGTGTTTTGAGGATGATAAACAGAAAAGGCTAGGGAGAGAGTTAAGAACATGGTGGAAGTGGGTAGGAGACATGGTTCAGGAGAGAAGTTCAGAACGAAGACAGTTTGGTGAGTGTGGAAGAGAGAATTCCCATTGTCCCTGAACTACTGCCCAGTGGGCATTAAAAGAATGATCTTAAAGGATTTTCAAAAGATGTGGCAGGAAGTGGGAGGATGAAACCAAGTCAGCTGAGTGTACTGAGATCTCCAGTAGGAAATAAATATAAGCTTAGTCTGAAGACAAAGAACAGGGTAAGAATTACTCTGGTTTAGACATTCATCTGCTAACATTTTAGCATCTCTAGCATTGGTTTGCACCTCACAATTGATGGGATCTTGGATTTAATAAAATATGGTCTAACATAAGTGGCATGAAGGCATGAGGAAGATGAATCTCTGGCTACAAACAGTCTTCAACAGATGTGAGGGGCAAAGGTGTGCTCTCTGTTGCTTTTTAAGTGGGAATATTTTGAACATGGCCCTTTTGCCTATCACTATGCTTTTTCAAATGAAACTTTGGAAAGTCTCACTCAGATGCTGAATCTCAGCTTCCTCTTTTTTTGATGCTGCCACATGTTCCTTCCCTTTTTTCCATTTTGAGTCCATTTTGACTTAAATGTAGAGAAAAGTGTGGTTGGTAAGACACCAGGTTAAATGTCAGTTCCTCAGAGAGGCCTTCCCAGACCACCCAACAAATAACCATCCCCCATTTACTTTCTTTCACATCACCCTATTTTATTCCCATCATAGCACTTATACTTTTCTTATAGTTTCCTATTAATTTATTGATTAATTTTGTTTATGGTTCACCTTCTCTGTTAGAATGTAAGCTCAATAAACATCAGGGTTTTGTCCACTAAGGTGCCCTCTGGGCTTAGACTAGTGCCTGACACATAGCTGACTCTTTGTCACCACGTGTGGAATGAGTAAATGAGTATATGAACTGTTCCCTGGAGAGTTAGGGCTCTGTGGAGTAAATATATATAATGTGCATTATATCCAAATAATGTTTTTTTTAAACATCTTTATTGGAGTATAATTGCTTTACAATGGTGTGTTAGTTTCTGCTTTATAACAAAGTGAATCAGTTATACATATACATATGTCCCCATATCTCTTCCCTCTCACGTCTCCCTCCCTCCCACCCTCCCTATCCCACCCCTCTAGGTGGTTACAAACCACCGAGCTGATCTCCCTGTGCTATGTGCCTGCTTCCCACTAGCTATCTGTTTTACGTTTGGTAGTGTATGTATGTCCATGACACTCTCTCACTTTGTCACAGCTTACCCTTCCTCGTCCCCATATCCTCAAGTCCATTCTTTAGTAGGTCTGTGTCTTTATTCCCGTCTTGCCCCTAGGTTCTTCATGACCATTTTTTTTTCTTAGATTCCATATATATGTATTAACATACAGTATTTGTTTTTCTCTTTCTGACTTACTTCACTATGTATGACAGACTCTAGGTCCATCCACCTCACTACAAATAGCTTAATTTCGTTTCTTTTTATGGCTGAGTAATATTCCATTGTATATATGTGCCATATCTTCTTTATCCATTCATCCGATGATGGACACTTAGGTTGCTTCCACGTCCTGGCTTTTGTAAATAAAGCTGCAATGAACATTTTGGTACATGACTCTTTTTGAATTATGGTTTTCTCAAGGTATATGCCCAGTAGTCGGATTGCTGGGTTGTATGGTAGTTCTATTTTTAGTTTTTTAAGGAACCTCCATACTGTTCTCCATAGTGGCTGTATCAATTTACATTCCCACCAAAAGTGCAAGACGGTTCCCCTTTCTCCACACCCTCTCCAGCATTTATTGTTTGTAGATTTTTTGATAATGGCCATTCTTACTGGTGTGAGATATCTCATTGCAGTTTTGATTTGCATTTCTCTAATGATTAATGATGTTGAGCATTCATTCATGTGTTTGCTGGCAATCTGTATATCTTCTTTGCAGAAATGTCTATTTAGGTCTTCTGCCCATTTTTTCATTGGGCTGTTTTTGATATTGAGCTGCATGAGCTGCTTGTAAATTCTGGAGATTAATCCTTTGTCAGTTGCTTCATTTGCAAATATTTTCTCCCATTCTGAGGGTTGTCTTTTCGTTTTGTTTATGGTTTCCTTTGCTGTGCAAAAGCTTTTAAGTTTCATTAGGTCCCATTTGTTTATTTTTGTTTTTATTTCCATTCCTCTAGGAGGCGGATCAAAAAGGATCTTGCTGTGATTTATGTCATAGAGTGTTCTGCCTATGTTTTCCTCTGAGTTTCATAGTGTCTGGCCTTACATGTAGGTCTTCAATCAATTTTGAGTTTATTTTTGTGTATGGTGTTAGGAAGTGTCCTAATATCATAGTTTTACATGTACCTGTCCAGTTTTCCCAGCACCACTTGTTGAAGAGGCTGTCTTTTCTGCACTGTATATTCTTGCCTCCTTTATCAAAGGTAAGGTGACCATAGGTGGGTGGGTTTATCTTTGGGCTTTCTATCCTGTTCCATTGATCTATATTTCTGTTTTTGTGTCAGTACCATACCATCTTGATTACTGTAGCTTTGTAGTATAGTCTGAAGTCAGGGAGCCTGATTCCTCCAGCTCCGTTTTTTTTTCCTTAAGATTGTTTTGGCTATTCGGGGTCTTTTGTGTTTCCATACAAATTGTGAAATTTTTTGTTCTAGTTTTGTGAAAAATGCCATTGGTAGTTTGATAGGGATTGCATTGAATCTGTAGATTGCTTTGGGTAGTAGAGTCATTTTTACAATGTTAATTCTTCCAATCCAAGAACATAGTATATCTCTTCATCTATTTGTATCATCTTTAAATTGTTTCATCAGTGTCTTATAATTTTCTGCATACAGGTCTCTTGTCTACTTAGGTAGGTTTATTCCTAGATGTTTTATTCTTTTTGTTGCAATGGTAAATGGGAGTGTTTTCTTAACTTCACTTTCAGATTTTTCATCATTAGTGTATAAGAATGCTAGACATTTCTGTGCATTAATTTTGTATCCTGCTACTTTACCAAATTCATTGATTAGCTCTAGTAGTTTTCTGGTAGCATCTTTAGGATTCTCTATGTATAGTATCACGTCATCTGCAAACAGTGACAGCTTTACTTCTTCTTTTCCAATCTGGATTCCTTTTATTTCTTTTTCTTCTCTGATTGCTGTGGATAAAACTTCTAAAACTATGTTGAATAAGACGGGTGAGAGTGGGCAACCTTGTCTTGTTCCTGATCTTAGCGGAAATGGTTTCAGTTTTTCACCATTGATGACAATGTTGGCTGTGGGTTTGTCATATTTGGCCTTTATTATGTTGAGGAAAGTTCCCTCTATGCCTACTTTCTGGAGAGTTTTTATCATAAATGGGTGTTGAATTTTGTCACAAGCTTTCTCTGCATCTATTGAGATGATCATATGGTTTTTCTCCTTCAGTTTGTTAATATGGTGTTTCACATTGATTGATTTGCGTATATTGAAGAATCCTTGCATTCCTGGGATAAACCCCACTTGTTCATGGTGTATGATCCTTTTAATGTGCTGTTGGATTCTGTTTGCTAGTATTTTGTTGAGGATTTTTGCATCTATGTTCATCAGTGATATTGGCCTGTAGTTTTCTTTGTGACATCTTTGTCAGGTTTTGGTATCAGGGTGAGGATGGTGGCCTTGTAGAATGAGTTTGGGAGTTATCCTCCCTCTGCTATATTTTGGAAGAGTTTGAAAAGGATAGGTGTTAGCTCTTCTCTAAGTGTTTGATAGAATTCGGCCTGTGAAGCTACCTGGTCCTGGGCTTTTGTTTGTCAGAAGATTTTTAATCACAGTTTCAATTTCAGTGCTTGTGATTGATCTGTTCATATTTTCTATTTCTTCCTGGTTCAGTCTCGGAAGGTTGTGCATTTCTAGGAATTTGTCCATTTTTCCCAGGTTGTCCATTTTATTGGCATAGAGTTGCTTGTAGTAATCTCTTATGATCCTTTGTATTTCTGCAGTGTCAGTTGTTACTTCTCCTTTTTCATTTCTAATTCTGTTGATTTGAGTCTTCTCCCTCTTTTTCTTGATGAGTCTGCCTAATTTTTTATCAATTTTGTTTATCTTCTCAAAGAACCAGCTTTTAGTTTTAATTGATCTTTGCTGTTGTTTCCTTCATTCCTTTTTAATTTATTTCTGATTTGATCTTTATGATTTCTTTCCTTCTGCTAATTCTGGGTTTCTTTTGCTCTTCTTTCTCTAGTTGCTTTAGGTGTAAGGTTAGGTTGTTTATTTGAGATGTTTCTTGTTCCTTAAGGTAGAATTACATTGCTATAAACTTCCTTCTTAGAACTGCTTTTGCTGCATCCCGTAAGTTTTGGGTCGTCGTGTCTCCATTGTCATTTGTTTCTAGTTATTTTTTGATTTCCTCTTTGATTTCTTCAGTGATCTCTTGGTTATTAAGTAGTGTATTGTTTAGCCTCCATGTGTTTGTAATTTTTACAGATTTTTTCCTGTAATTGATATCTAGTCTCATAGCATTGTGGTCGGAGAAGATACTTGATATGATTTCAATTTTCTTAAATTTACCAAGGCTTGATTTGTGACCCAAGATATGATCTGTCCTGGAGAATGTTCCATGAGCACTTGAGAAGAATGTGTATTCTGTTGTTTTTGTATGGAATGTCGTATAAATATCAATTAAGTCCATCTTGTTTAATGAATCATTTAAAGCTTGTGTTTCCTTATTTATTTTCATTTTGGATGATCTGTCCATTGGTGAAAGTGAGGTGTTAAAGTCCCCTCCTATGATTGTTTTACTGTCGATTTCCCCTTTTATGGCTGTTAGTATTTGCCTTATGTATTGAGGTGCTCCTATGTTGGGTGCATAAATATTTACAATTGTTATATCTTCTTCTTGGATCGATCCCTTGATCATTATGTAGTGTCCTTCTTTGTCTCTTGTAATAGTCTTTATTTTAAAGTCTTTTGTCCGATATGAGAATTGCTACTCCAGCTTTCTTTTGATTTCCATTTGCATGGAATATCTTTTTCCATCCCCTAACTTTCAGTCTGTATGTGTCCCTAGGTCTGAAGTGGGTCTCTTGTAGACAGCATATATACGGGTCTTGTTTTTGTATCCATTCAGCCAGTCTGTGTCTTTTGGAGTGTTTAATCCATTTACATTTAAGGTAATTATCGATGTGTATGTTCCTATTACCATTTTCTTAATTGTTTTGTGTTTGTTATTGTAGGTCTTTTCCTTCTCTTGTGTTTCCTGCATAGAGAAGTTCCTTTAGTATTTGTTGTAAAGCTGGTTTGGTGGTGCTGAATTCACTTAGCTTTTGCTTGTCCATAAAGGTTTTAATTTCTCCATCAAATCTGAATGAGATCCTTGCTGGTAGAGTAATCTTGGTTGTAGGTTTTTCTCCTTTATCACTTTAAATATGTCCTGCCACTCCCTTCTGGCTTGCAGAGTTTCTGCTGAAAGATCAGCTGTTAACCTTATGGGGATTCCCTTGTGTGTTCCTTGTTGTTTTTCCCTTGCTGCTTTTAATATATTTTCTTTGTATTTAATTTTTGATAGTTTGATTACTATGTGTCTTGGCATGTTTCTCCTTGGATTTATCCTGTATGGGACTCTCTGTGCTTCCTGGACTTGATTAACTATTTCCTTTCCCATATTAGGGAAGTTTTCAACTATAATCTCTTAAATATTTTCTCAGTCCCTTTGTTTTCCTCTTCTTCTTCTGCGACCCCTATAATTCGAATGTTGGTGTGTTTAATGTCCCAGAGGTCTCTGAGACTGTCCTCAATTCTTTTCATTCTTTCTTCTTTATTCTGCTTGGCAGTAGTTATTTCCACTATTTTATCTTCCAGGTCACTTATCTGTCCTTCTGCCTCAGTTATTTTGCTATTGATCCCTTCTAGAGAATTTTTAATTTCATTTATTGTGTTGTTCATCACTGTTTGTTTGCTCTTTAGTTCTTCTAGGTCCTTGTTAAACATTTCTTGTATTTTCCCTATTCTATTTCCAAGATTTTGGATCGTCTTTACTATCATTATTCTGAATGCTTTTTTAGGCAGACTGCCTATTTCTTCATTTGTTAGGTCTGGTGGGTTTTTACCTTGCTCCTTCATCTGCTGTGTGTTTCTCTGTCTTCTCATTTTGCTTAATTTACTGTGTTTGGGGTCTCATTTTCGCAGGCTGCCGGTTCGTAGTTCCGGTAGTTGTTTTTGGTTTCTGTCCCCAGTGGCTAAGGTTTGTTCAGTGGGTTGTGTAGGCTTCCTGGTGGAGGGGACTAGTGCCTGTGTTCTGGTGGATGAGGCTGGATCTTGTCTTTCTGGTGGGCAGGTCCATGTCTGGTGGTGTGTTTTGGGGTGTCTGTGGCCTTATTATGATTTTAGGCAGCCTGTCTGCTAATGGATGGGGTTATGATCCTGTCTTGCTAGTTGTTTGGCATAGGGTGTCCAGCACTGTAGCTTGCTGGTCATCGAGTGAAGCTGGGTCTTGGCGTTGAGATGGAGATCTCTGGGAGATTTTCGCCGTTTGATATTACGTGGAACTGGGAGGTCTCTTGTGGACCAGTGTCCTGAACTTGGCTCTCCCACCTCAGAGGCACAGCCCTGACACCTGGCTGGAGCACCAAGAGCCTTTCATCCACACGGCTCAGAATAAAAGGAAGAAAAAATAGAAAGAAAGAAAGAAGATAAAATAAAATAAAGTAAATAAAATAAAATGAAGTTATTAAAATAAAAAATAAAAAATTTTAAAAGTAATTAAAAAAAAACAACGGACATACACAACCCTAGGACAAATGGTAAAAACAAAGCTATACAGACAAAATCACACACAGAAGCATACACATGCACACTCACAAAAAGAGAAAAAGGGAAAAAAATGTATATCGTTGCTCCCAAAGTCCACCTCCTCAATTTGGTATGATATGTTGTCTATTCAGGTATTCCACAGATGCAGAGTGCATCGAGTTGATTGTGTAGCTTTTTTTTTTTTTTTTTTTTTTTTTAACATCTTTATTGGGGTATAATTGCTTTACAATGGTGTGTTAGTTTCTGATTTATAACAAAGTGAATCAGCTATACATATACATGTGCTCCCATGTGTCTTCCCTCTTGCGTCTCCCTCCCTCCCACTCTCCCCCTCCCACCCCTCCAGGCTGTCCCAAAGCCCCGAGCTTATATCCCTGTGCCTTGCGGCTGCTTCCCCCTAGCTATCTACCTTACTACGTTTGTTAGTGTGTATATGTCCATGACTCTCTCTCGCCCTGTCAAAACTCACCCTTCCCCCTCCCCATATCCTCAAGTCCGTTCTCCAGTAGGTCTGCGCCTCTATTCCTGTCTTATCCCTAGGTTCTTCATGACATTTTTTCCCCTTAAATTCCATATATATGTGTTAGCATACGGTATTTGTCTTTGTCTTTCTGACTTACTTCACTCTGTATGACAGACTCTAGGTCTATCCATCTCATTACAAATATCTCAATTTCATTTCTTTTTAAGGCTGAGTAATATTCCATTGTGTATATGTGCCACATCTTCCTTATCCATTCGTCCGATGATGGGCGCTTAGGTTCTTTCCATCTCCGGGCTATTGTAAATAGAGCTGCAATGAACATTTTGGTACATGACTCTTTTTGAATTTTGGTTTTCTCAGGGTATATGCCCAGTAGTGGGATTGCTGGGTCATATGGTAATTCTATTTGTAGTTTTTTAAGGAACCTCCATACTGTTCTCCATAGTGGCTGAACCAGATTGTGTAGCTTTAATCCGCTGCTCCCGAGGCTGCTGGGAGAGATTTCCCTTTCTCTTCTTTGTTGGCACAGCTCCCGGGGTTCAACTTTGGATTTGGACCTGCCTTTGCATGTAGGTCGCCTGAGGGCGTGTGTTCTTCGCTCAGACAGGACGGGGTTAAAGGAGCAGCTGATTCGGGGGCTCTGGCTCATTCAGGCCGGGGGAGGGAGGGGGAGGGATGCGGAGTGAGCCTGCGGCGGCAGAGGCCAGCGAAACGTTGCACCAGCCTGAAGAGCACCGTGTGTTCTCCCGGAGGAGTTGTCCCTGGATCCCGGGACCCTGGCAGTGGCGGGCTGCACAGGCTCCCGGGAGGGGAGGTGTGGATAGTGATGTGTGCTCGCACACAGGCTTCTTGGTGGCGGCAGCAGCAGCCTTAGCGTCTCATGCCTGTCTCTGGGGTGTGCGCTGATAGCCGCGGCTCGCGCCCGTCTCTGGAGCTCCTTTAAGCAGTGTTCTTAATCCCCTCTCCTCACGCACCAGGAAACAAAGAGGCAAGAAAAAGTGTCCTGTTTCTTCGGCAGCTCCAGACTTTTCCCGGACTCCCTCCCGGCTGGCCGTGGCGCACTAGCCCCCTTCAGGCTGTGTTTACACCGCCAACCCCAGTCCTCTCCCAGTGCTCCGACCGAAGCCCAAGCCTCAGCTCCCAGCGCCGCCCGCCCCGGCGGGTGAGCAGACAAGCCTCTCGGGCTGGTGAGTGCCGGTCGGCACCGGTTCCCTGTGCGGGAATCTCTCCGCTTTGCCCTCCACACGCCTGTGGCTGCGCTCTCCTCCATGGCTCCGTAGCTCCCCCGCTCTGCCACCCGCAGTCTCCGCTCGCGAAGGGACTTGAGTGTGTGGAAACCTTTCCTCCTTCACAGCTCCCTCCCCGAGGTGCAGGTCCCGTCCCTATTATTTTGTCTCTGTTTATTCTTTTTTTATTTTGCCCTACCCAGGTACGTGGGGAGTTTCTTGCCTTTTGGGAGGTCTGAGGTCTTCTGCCAGCGTTCAGTAGGTGTTCTGTAGGAGCTGTTCCACAGGTAGATGTATTTCTGATGTATTTGTGGGGAAGAAGGCGATCTCCCCGTCTCACTCCTCCGCCATCTTGAAGCTCCCCCCAAATAATGTGTTTTAGAGTGTTTTGTGGGTTCCTCTACATTTCCCATATATCTTTTAATGAAATAAAAAACTTTAAGAATAATGCGATTCTGGGTTTTAAAGACAGCAACCCCTAAAATGTAGCTTGAGATTTTCCAGAACCTTAAACTAAAGCTTCCCCATCTCCCTGTCTGGGCTTATGCATATGCTGATCCAGCTTTGGTAGCCGGCATCGATTATTCACCCTTAAATGAAAAAGCAAGAAAACAGCCTCTCTTCTTGCAAGCAGACATTCACAGAAAGTTTTGGCCTTGTTACGTTTGCTGTGGTCTTAGTGATCCATATTTATATGGTTATAAAGTATCTCTCACATGTTTAAAATAGACTCATCATTAGTATTACACTAGTAGTTATAATTACTAAGGTTATCACTTCAACAAAGTTAAACCAACTGAGAATACTATCAAAAGAAATTAACCTACCGTCACGTATAGGCAACTCTTAAAATAGCTCACTTATTGCCTAGAGATGGAGATCATGTTAGGAGAAATTGTGAAAATGGACATGAGTCATGGAACTAACTTTTAGCTTAATCTACATTAAACCCTTGAATGAGCATCACTCTCAGAATGAAATTATCCTCTTTGATTTTAGCAGATTAACTCCCCTTATGCCCTCATTCCAAGTTAAAAGCAAAACTATAAACAAAACCCTTTAAAATTTGAGTGTGTATGATGCAGAGTCATCCCTGAATCGTTGCTAAATTTAAAAGCATTTGGAAAGGCAGGTATATATATATATATATAAGGAGAAAGGCCCTTACTTGATCATACTAGGGACAGCTTGATGCTGGCAGGGGTCCTTGTCATGCTGGGCAAGAATACTCTAGGCAGATATCATCATCATCTTTAGTTTGATGGTTCCAGGATGAGGCTCGCTACGCATGTGGATAAGTAGTAAGTGTTCATCATTTCTTAATTCTGAAACCCTTGTCCTTATTTATTCTACTTAGTGAGTGAGCTTGTCTAACTTGTAATGACTGAGGGCTCATTTACTCACCAACCATTCACTGAGCATCTATTATATGGCAAATGCTGGGCTGGGTTGTGGGGATACTAAGAGGGAGACCCTGGGCTTTTCTTTCAACTGCTCAGGCATGTCTCTGGCTTTCTTGACAATATTATGGAAAAGTGTAATTGACACTGGGGCATCTGCGTCACAAGTGGAAAAAGAGTCATCGTATGCCTGGAACATGTCTTATTTTTAGGCTATTGAAAAGCGGAGTATGACCCAATTACTAAGTGATTGATAGAAATGTCCCCTTTGATCTAAATGTTTTCATCTTGAGTAGACATGACCAGACCCTTTTTACAAATGAGGTAACATTCACAGGTTCTGGGGATTTGACATGGATATCTTCCGGGGAGCCGTTTTCCAGCCTTCCACAGTACAGGGTTGTGTAGCCGGCAGCGGTGGGGCTTGAATGTAGCCATGTCTACCTTTAGAATCCACTCTCTTCAACCTCCACACTGACTCTCTAGAATACACTTTGGCTTTCAACAGATGATGAAATTTTCAATGCAATTATGTAAGTAGTTTCAACCTAGAAATCTAGCGTGAAGAACTAGAATGTAGGTTTTATTGATCGAAGTCTTTTATTGCTATCCTCCTCCTGGTTCATTCAATAAGGATCAGCCAGTATTTATAGGGTGCCCAGGCCACTCCAGGCTCTGTGCTGTCATGGAGACTCAATGCTGAGCAAAACCAACTACCACTCCTATCCTTTCAAGCTCACTGTCTAGTGGGGGGATAGAGATAGACTTTAAGTATCATATGAATGAATGTATAATCACAAACTGAGAAGGAAAGGGGAGATGTAGAATAAGGAAACCTGACCCAGGCTGGATGTGAAGAGAAGTTTTCCTTGGGGAAGTGATGTTTGAGTCAAGATTCGAAAGCTGAGTAAGGGTTAGCTGGGTGAGGGAGGCAGGCAGCAGGGAAAAACATTCCAGAAAGACAGAATACCATCTGTAAAGGCCTTGTGGCAAGAGAGATCATCAGCTTTTTAGAAATTGAAATAAGGTTGGAGCAAAGAGTCAGGCAGCTTTGTCAATATGGGCATTTGTTTCTAGGTGTAGTGACTAGACACAGAGTAAGATTCAATGAATTCTCTGTTGGCAAGTTCTTTGAGGACAGGCAGTGAATGTGTTTCTTCATCTCTGGATGCTCTGGCCCAGCATGGTGTCTCATACAGATGATATGCTCAATGCTATGCTTGTTGATTGACTTAATGAATAAATGAATTAACAAATCAGCCTTGACCTTACATGTGCAGGGTGTTTGACAAAGCAGGTGAAATTGCCTAGTCCTGCTTGCTAGGTGTTCCCCTTCCAAACCAGGGAGCTGTAGTGTAGCCAAGTATATTCTGGCCATTTGTCACACGCATGTGATTATCCCATGTGAGCCAAAGGCTGGTGAGAGAGCCAGGAGTCAAAGCCCTTTCGCACATGGTTGTGAAAAAATCTGGGAAGGCCATTGGCCTGAGGAGAGAAAGCAAAGATAATAAAACCCAAAACAGCTTCCTCAGCCCTCTACACATGTCACCCCAACACAGACATTGCTGATCGCATCCTGAGGCTAGAGCAGCGGTTCCCTGTTGATTCCTCCATCTCCTTTCAGGCAAAAGAAAGTGGGAGGCTATTTGGCAAGCTGATCTGTATCTGTTGCTCCATTTTTAGGGAACAGCACCAGAAAAGAGCTAGCTTTCAGTCTTAAAAAAAAGGGACAGGCCATGAGGAATGTTTTCCCATCTTCCAGTCTGAGAGTGTCACCTGCCTTGATCACCACATGTTGACTGGGCTGCCTCCTATTAGAGGAGATGTTTGAGAGAAGCATAATTTTTTTTAATTGAAGTATAGTTGATTTACAATGCTTTTTAGTTTTAGATGTACAGCAAAGTGATCCAGTTATACATGTGTATCTGAAAAAGAATATATACACACATGTATATGTATATATTCTTTTTCGGATTCTTTTCCCTTATCGGTTGTTACAGAATACTGAGTATAGTTCCCTGTGCTATACAGTAGGTCCTTGTTGGGAAGATGCATAATTTTTATAAACACTCCTTTAACTTTTTCATCTGAGAGAGAACAAATTTCACTTCTGTGCAAAACCCACTCAAAATGACAAAGTCTCAGAGATTGCCTTAGAACTCATGTATTGAGAGTTCTCCTTGGGATGCAACCTAAATGCCACAGATGTGACGCTCTGGCCATGGAAATCTCATAGGCGAGGAGGCCTACATCTGTAACTACCACCATTCTAGACAGAAAGCTCTTAGGACTGAAAAATTGTCTTGGACAACACTGACCACACATGGTGGTGTCAACTCAGGGATAAGTATGATTTTTAAAATTTACTCCTAAAATAGAAATTCTAGGCTGACCCACTAGCCCTGTGCTTCTAAGACTTCCTTTCTCCCATTCTTTCCTTACTGTTTTTCCTCCTTCTCTCTTCTCTTGTAATTTCTGTATTCTTGAGATGGTATGAGATGCTAAAAATGGACAGTGAATCAGGAGAGTTCTAGATCAGACTCTGGCACTAATTTTCCACGTGGCCTGGGCCATGTCACCTTGTTGGGCCTCAGTTTTCTCACATACAAAATGGAACACTGGACTCTCTGAGTACCTTGTGAAGTGACCACTGTGGTCTTCATATCTTTCTTGTCTCTCTTCCCCCCGAGACAGTCCATATGGGCCCTAACCATAAGGCCCTCATCTTCTCTTCCCAATTGTATTCTTCACTTTCTTCCCTCTTCACTTCCTTCTCTCTTCCTTGTTATTGTGGGGAGTGGATGGTCACAAGTCAGATTTGGTGTTTATCCTCTTTGGAGAATAATGGAGAGGTTTCTAAAGTCCCAGGTGGTAAGGTATCAGGCACAATTACATGAACAATGGTCTGCACTACTTTGATTAGTGCAATTCAGCACCGTGATGTCACAGGCTGGGAGAAGCCATGGACTGACTGCCAAAATCTGCCTGTTCATGATAGAAGAAGGAATTTGGAAGAGAGGGAATACATGATGGCATTTCTTTCCCTTTCACATCAATGCCCTTATTTATTTTCCTCATATCAGAGGCATGAGCCCCATGGCCTTATCTCATAGGGAGGCCAAGAGATTCCCCATCTGCGCCCCTTCACAGGGCTCCAGGTTTTCTGCCAACAGCAGACAATGTTGGGTAAACTATCAGGAAACTCTTTCTGCTTTCATCTGTTCTCCCAGATTATACCTTCCTTCTACTTTGTTTTTCAAAGACAAGACCACCTTAGAACATGGCTTCTTCCAAAAGAGCATTTGGCAGCTTTCTTCCAAGCCTGAGGGCAGACTGAGAAGTGGTTTCTTCTTTTTTCCTAATACAGGTATTAAGCTGACTTAATATTCACTTACTCTGAAAAATCCCACTTCACAGAAACATTTTTTAACATGAGCCAAAGCGTTTCTCCCCAATTCAGCACAATTGCGCCTGGTTTATATCCATTGATGTTAAATGATTTCCTGTTTAATATCAATTGGAAATGGCTGATTTCATACCCCAAACAGTACTTAATGTCAATTATGGCAGGCAGGGCAGAGCTGTTTTTCAGTTAACTACACCACTCCATTTTGTTTGCTGGCAAGTGGTGCAAAATACACGCACACAGAGCTGCCTCGTGAAACAGTGACAGAGAGGGACTGAGTATTGATTTTGCTCCCTATTCCCGGCCATTGGTTTGGGAGGTGGTGGTCATGTGGGATGGGGAGGTTACCTTTTCCCTTTTCCCCAGGGACCCATCATGCTTTAATGGGAATCTACCCTTCCATCAGAGGAACCTCTGGTGTGGTGATGACCAGAACTTGTTAAGGAAAGTACAATGCTTAGCTATAAACAGTCTTGCTAGGACAGAGTTCACAGACATGGGGAAGGGGGTATGGATTCATAAAGAAGATATGAGTGTGTTATGGATTCTCCAGTAATTCTCAGAGAGTCTGGGTATGGTTGCCACATAAGGCTGAGAACAGGAGCTAACATTCGTTGAACACCTACTGTGAGTCTGCAATGTTATATTATTTTGAATTCACTCAATAACCTTGTAAGAGATAGTATATGCCTGTTTCATAGATGTCCATATCTGAGACTGATAGGATTGCCTGATGCCATTGAGCTATCCAGCATTTGAAGCTAGAGTTCAAATCCAGGGCTGTCTATCTCATGGGCCTTCTTTCTAATGAAACAGATGGTTGAAAATATCCCTGGTGATTCTACATAATCCCTAGGGTGACTCCTTAGTTGGAGGACAGAACCAGAGGGGAATGGGATCCAGGGTTTCTCTTTTCCTTGGTCTAGGATCTGAAGCTCTACACAGTCTTTTCTCATGTTGCTTTATGTTTTTTCACCTCCCTATATGTGGATGCCTTTCCTCAGACTTCTGCATTTGCTAATTCCACACCTTTTAGGGACTAGCTTGAGTTGCCTATGAGATGTTCCTTGACTATGCTGCCCACCTTTGGTACTCTCCTCTGAATTGTAAGATCCTTTGCTAACATTTTCCACATACGGCTACAGAAAACTTTCTTAAGAGCAGAAACCACGCAGGAAAGAACTTTGGGTGTGGGGGCTAATAGGTCAGAGCTGACATCCAGTTTTGTCATTTCCTACATCATTTTGTCTTCTTTCAACAAAGATTTATTAAGTGCCTACTATGTACCAGGCATTATGCTAGGAGCTGTTGATGCCAAGGAGCCCATATACCAGTGGAGGGAGTTGGCACTAAAGGGTTAGCTTTAACAGAGTATAATAGATATTATGGGACACCCAAGACAGAGGCACTTAACTCAGTGGTGGGGTAGGTAGAGGAGTCAGAGAAGTTTCTTTGGAGTAAGCATCTGAACTGAGTTTTGAGGAAGTGGTTCAGTGATAGTAGGTGGGGGTCAGAGAGGGATTGACACCTGAGGGAATGTCTTAGCACAGGAGTCAGCAGCTACATGGGTATAGATAACACTGGACCTGGCTCAGTCTTTCATCTACAGCTTCATCAAAGGGATGATGTAAGGATCCATAATAGCTTACATTAACTGAGTGCTTACTCTGAGCCTTGCATTGTTATAAGCTCTTTACTTGTATTAACTCATTGAATCCTCCTAATGATCTTATGAGGTAGGCATTGCTATTATACTCATTTTACAGATGAAAAAACGGAGTCACAAAGGGTTTAATTAACTGGTCCAAAATAGCCAAGCTAGTAAGCCATAGGGCTGGAATTCAGACCCGGTAGTCTAGCTCCTGAGGATAACCTCTTAGCCATTAATTTATGCTGTTTCTTGAATGAACTGATGCATACAAATTGCACACTACAGTGCCTGGATAAACTAATTACTCCATTAATAGTTATTGCTTTGATTTCTTGTACTTTTTTTAAAAACCTCTCCTCTTTGGAAAGATAAGTCTTTCCTCTTCAGAACACTATTTTCTTGGGTTTAGGACTATGCCAGCTACATGGTGATCCCCTCTCCTCTCCACTTTGGGATCTATTTCAATGCCATGCAAATAGACAACACAAAAACCAAACAAAACACTGGGATAAATGCTTGTGCAGATGAAGGTTGCCAGCCAGAAAAGGAAAAGGAAAGAGTGAAGCTTCTTGTTTCTAAGGATTATTAGGCATCCGAATGCAGAGGACTTGTTGTCTGGGTATTGCCAAGGGAGTGGACAGCTCTTTTCTTGGCTACTCTTTCTAAGATGGTTGGGAAATGAGCCTTCTGGGAGATCCATTAGAGCTCTCAGATTCCAGGATAACTCATACACTTTTAGAGGTGGTTCGAGTGTCATACTTGCTAATGTAAGTTAAGTTTTTCATCCTGACCAATTTATTTGGAGGAAATATCAGATGCCAGTGTATGGGCTGATCCCATTGGTTGAAAAATACAGTATATTACTTAAGTATTTCTCTGGACAGCACTTGAAGATGTACATTTTTCCTCCTTCCTATGTCTTCCGTTGACCTACACAAGACATTCTCTATACCACACATGTATCTAAGGTATTCAGGTTTGTGTAAAAGACCATTTGATGAGAATTTGAATTTTCTTTGAAATTCTTATAGTAGTAGGTATTTATTCTTTAAAGCTGAAGGTAATTAAAGGTATCCATAAATACTAGTCATTTTTATTTTCCTGTATGTTTTTGAGTTTAGGATCAACTTTAAACATTTCAAAAAGGGAAGGAGGATAAAGGACAGTGGACATAGGCAGGGGGTTGGACTCAAGAACCCTTAATAAGTTATCAAGCCAGTGTATTATTGTTCAAAAGTGGAAGTTTTAGCCACAGCAGTCAGAGAAGAAAAAGAAATAAAAGGAATCCAAATTGGAAAAAAAGAAGTAAAACTGTCACTGTTTGCAGATGACGTGATACTATACATAGAGAATCCTAAAGATGCTACCAGAAAACTACTAGAGCTAATCAATGAATTTGGTAAAGTAGCAGGATGCAAAATTAATGCACAGAAATCTCTTGTATTCCTATACACCAATGATGAAAAATCTGAAAGAGAAATTAAGGAAACACTCCTATTTACCATTGCAACAAAAAAGAATAAAATACCTAGGAATAAACCTACCTAAGGAGACAAGAGACCTGTATGCAGAAAACTATAAAACACTGATGAAGGAAAATAAAGATGATACAAACAGGTGGAGAGATATACCATGTTCTTGGATTGGAAGAATCAACATTGTGAAAATGACTATACTCTCCAGAACAATCTACAGATTCAGTGCAATTCCTATCAAACTACCAATGGCATTTTTCACAGAACTAGAACAAAAAATTTCACAATATGTATGGAAACACAAAAGACCCCGAATAGCCAAAACGATCTTGAGAAAGAAAAATGGAGCTGGAGGAATCAGGCTCCCTGACTTCAGACTATACTACAAAGCTACAGTAATCAAGGCAGTATGGTACTGGCACAAAAACAGAAATATAGATCAATGGAACAGGATAGAAAGCCCAAAGATAAACCCACCCACCTGTGGTCACCTTACCTTTGATAAAGGAGGCAAGAATATACAATGGAGAAAAGACAACCTCTTCAATAAGTGATGCTGGGATAACTGGACAGCTACATGTAAAAGAATGAAATTAGTTCCTGACACCATACACAAAAATAAACTCAAAGTGGATTAAAAACCTAAATGTAAGGCCAGACACTATAAAACTCTTAGAAGAAAACATAGGCAGAACATTCTATGACATAAATCACAGCCAGATCCTTTTGACCCTCCTCCTAGAGAAATGGAAATAAAAACAAAAATAAACAAATGGGACCTAATGAAACTTAAAAGCTTTTGCACAGCAAAGGAGACCATAAACAAGACAGAAAGACAACCCTCAGAATGGGAGAAAATATTTGCAAATGAAGCAACTGACAAAGGATTAATCTCCAAAATATACAAGCAGATCATGTAACTCATTATCAAAAAAACAAACAACCCAATCCAAAGCTAGGCAGAAGGCCTAAATAGACATTTCTGCAAAGAAGATATACAGATTGCCAACAAACACGTGAAAGGATGCTCAACATCACTGATCATTAGAGAAGTACAAATCAATACTACAATGAGGTATCACCTCACGCCAGTCAGAATGTCCATCATCAAAAAATCTACAAACAATAAATGCCGGAGAGGGTGTGGAGAAAAGGGAACCGTCTTGCACTATTGGTGGGAATGTAAATTGATACAGCCACTATGGAGAACAGTATGGAGGTTCCTTCAAAAACTAAAAATAAAAAAAAAAAATTAAAAAAAAAAAAAAACTAAAAATAGAATTACCATATGATCCAGCAATCCCACTAGTAGGCACATACCCTGAGAAAATAATAATTCAAAAAGGGACATGTTCATTTCAGCACTATTTACAATAGCCAGGACATGGAAGCAACCTAAGTATCCATCGACAGAAGAATGGATAAAGAAGATGGGGCACATATAGACAATGGAATATTACTCAACCATAAGAGGAAACGAAATTGAGTTATTTGTAGTAAGGTGGATGGACCTAGAGTATGTCCTACAGAGTGAAGTAAGTCAGAAAGAGAAAAACAAATACCATATGCTAACACATATATATGGAATCTAAAAAAAAAAATGGTTCTGATGAACCTAAGGGCAGGACAGGAATAAAGACACAGACGTAGAGAGTGGACTTGAGGACACGGGGATGGGGAAGGGTAAGCTGGGATGAAGTGCGAGAGTAGCATCGACATATATACACTACCGAATGTAAAATAGCTAGCTAGTAGGAAGCAGCCGCATAGCACAGGGAGATCAGCTCGGTGCTTTGTGACCACCTAGAGGGGTGGGATAGGGAGGGTCGGAGGGTGATGCAAGAGGGAGGAGATATGGGGATATATGTATATGTATAGCTGATTCACTTTTTTATAAAGCAGAAACTAACACACCATTGTAAAGCAATTATACTCCAATAAAGATGTTTTAAAAAAAAAGTACTGATGATAACTTTTATGCCATAATTTCTAGCCTAGACAAAGTGAGTTTTGCTAGTTGCCCTTAGACAATATTTATGGACATTATTCCATTCATCTTCGCAGTATCTCAGAACGTCATGAGAATAAATATCTTCTTCAGTGCAGACCGGCTCAAGGTCGATGCATGGAAGCCAGACCTTTGGACTCTTTATTACGCAGCTGACTCCCAGTGGTTGTCCTGTGCCTTGATTGAAAGCTTTCTTCTCTAGGGTGAAGCTTTCAGAATGGACAAGAAGATGTTTATGGAGAAATTAGTAGTTTATAAAGAATGCCTACTATGTGCCTGGTACTGTGCTAGACAGATTTCAGGCACATTCTTAATTCTTCAGGGGAAGCCCAGTTCCCTGCACCTGAAGTATGTGCCCTTTTGGCATAGTCTTTGCAATAGTAGGTGGTGATTATGCCAGAGAACCCCAGGCTTTGCCAAACAGAAACAGGTATTTGGCACTATCTGGTCATCAAGTCCTCATTGTTAAATCTGTTTCACAGATATGGTGGAAAGATGGTCTCCAGGTCCCTGGGGGGAAATTCTTGACATTTGGTTCATATCTCTCCTTGGTTCCTCACCTCTGAGGGTATCTAATCCAACTGCTAATTAAGGGAAAAATAGAGACAGCAGATGAGAAGTGTGACTTTATTTTTTCCTTTCAAAGCAATTTAAACCTTTGGAAGGTACGCAAACGTGGTCCTATTATTCAAGTTAATTTACAATCCTTCCCCCATCCTACCACAAGGGATTTATGAACCTGGAAGAGCTGGAAGTGCCTTAGCAAAGTAAACAAACTGTAACTCAGGATTGCATACTTCCAATGAACCTCTATCAGCAGGTTATATTTTCACACCAGAGATGAAAAGATAATTTGGTGAGCTGTATTTTGTGTCACTGGGAGCAGCTGAGAGACACCTGCCCAGTGCAAAAAGAGAGGGGCTGGCTAGGCAGCTGTCTGTGGGCCAACACACAGCAGTTGTCATTGTCCTGGTGACAGGGGTGATGACAGTAAGAGCTAGCATTTACTGAGCCATCCCTGTGAGTCAGGTATTGTTCTGTGCTTTTTTAGCCTCACCACAGCCCTTTGAAATAGACACTTTATTATCTCCATTTTACAGATGAGGACACTGAGGCTTTTAGATGTTTGGATATTTTTCCTCTGGAAACAAAGTGTGACTTCATACAATTTATCTACAGATGGGGCACTATCTGAGTGCAGAGAATGGACTCTTTGTGTTTGGGAGTGGGGATGGCTAGCATGTTCTGTTTAGGAAAAGGGAGATTTCTTGTCCTCTTCTCTAAATGCAAAAGCATCCACCATCTTCCACTTTCAAAGCAATGAGCACTGGACTGGGAGTCAGGAGACCTGTGTTCCAGTCCTAACTCTGAAAGGTGCCGGCCACATGATCTTGGACACATCCCTTCCCTTCTCTGACATCAGTTTCCGTATTCATGAAACAAGGAGGACGGTAGAGGTAGCTGATGT
Organism: Phocoena sinus; assembly: GCF_008692025.1. NCBI lineage: Eukaryota > Metazoa > Chordata > Mammalia > Artiodactyla > Phocoenidae > Phocoena > Phocoena sinus. The sequence continues at coordinate 50,710,942 of NC_045775.1, read as the reverse complement.
CTAGGATCGTGGCTGTCAGTTTCAGTGGCTCCAGGATTCTGTGAACCGGAGCTATCGATCGATCTTTGCTTTTCATCCCCTCCCTCATCCAGCCTTGTGTGTGGGTCAGTGATGCTTCTCTCGGATGTGCACGGCACTGAAAAGAAGGAAGGTTGTTTTTTTTATGTGCCGTATACCAGACGACCTTGATGTGATGGACTACGGGATCTGGTGACACTGCACATTCAGTACTATTCAACACTTTGCCTGAAAGGGAGAAAGGAATGGATTTATTGACTTGTGACTTTGACTTGGGCCTGTGTATCAGGCCTGTTATTATGTGGAATGATTAGGCTGCAGTGGCAGGGACAAGTTAAACTAGAACAACAAAAGACCTCCTTAACCTTTACCTGGACACAAGGCCATTCATAATGACTTGCATGGTTTGGAAAACCAAGTCTGTCCTGGAGCACTCAATACTTCTGCAGCCCCAGCAAATGAGCAGGAAGGGGAAGATGGATGGGTGAGGGAGGTGAAATGTAATCCAATTCTGCATAGTCCTGTTTAGAATGCTGAGTTCAGGCCTGTGTCAAAAAAGACAACGATGGCTTAGAGATCATCATCATTTTTTTGGCTTGAAAAAGGAATCTGAAACTAGATACATTGGTTGCTTGCTGAGAAAACTTCCAACTATTTGTTATCCACTAGAGCAAATTATGCTCTTTCTGAAAGATATTTTCCCTCTTGAAGGAACCATGTACCTTCTATTAATGTGAACAGAAGTAGATACATGGATCTTTCACACACACACACACACACACACACATGCCCAGGATCAAACACAAGTTCTCCTTGAAAAGCTAAACTAGCTGCAACCATCTCAGGCTTCTCTTGCTTCTGAAAGATACTCTTTCTTACCTCCCTGCCTGATGGGCCATATTTTTGGTGGAATGGCTGTAGCATCAACCATTTCAAAATCTTGGGTAGGATGAGTTTTTTTCCAGACACCTTCCCCTAAATATTGCAAATTTTAATGGAGCTGGATACGGCACTAGAATTAGAGAATCCCAGAGTATTACAGCTCGAGGAGAACTCGTTCATCATCTAACCCAAGGGTAACCTAAGTTTTACCTTAAAGGGCCAGATGGTAAGTATTTTAGGCTTTGTAGGCCAGTCAGTCTTTGTCACAAGTACTCAACTCTGCTATTGTAGCAAGAAAGCAGCCATGGACAGTACATACACAGTGAGCGTGTCTGGGTTCCATGAAACTTTACTTACAAAAACAAGTGGCAGGCCAGTTTTGGCCCACAGGTTATAGTGTGCTGACCCCTGGTCTCACTCATTGTTCAGGTGAGTGTGAAGAGGCTCATCCAGGGCCAACTTGGCCAGCTAGCTGCAGAGCTAGGACTGGAGATTCGTGGAGTAGGAATGAGATACTCAATTCCAGGTTCCCTGGTCTGGGGACTTTCCTTCAATAGCATGGTCTTAATCCAGTTGAATTTCTTAATATTAGAACGCAATTTATTGTGAAAATTAATTTATAAGCTAGAATGTGGAAACCATGCTTGGTTAGTAGAGGTCATGGCTAGAGTGAGTTGAGACTTGTGTGTGGATATTGCTGACCTTGAAACTAGCACTCCCCCGCACACATCATTTGGGCAGACTCTGACCATCCACTGATTTACGTGGCCCTGTGGGAAGGAAGGTAAATCCTTTCCATCACTGAGGCTCAGACTCATGCCAACATACTTGGAAAACTTGAGTGGGTTTGATTCCAACAGATACCAGATCACAAAGAAGAACAGTGGGGCTTTAAGAGAAACACACACACACACACACACACACACACACACACACACACAGAGTGAGGAAGTCTGGTAGAAGTGATCCAGCTTAGCCACAGGGAGATTGGTAAAGGACCATAGTTCTGGGACAATGAAAAGCTCTACTGAAATCCAGATGACCCAGCTACCTGGAGGCACCCCTGAACCCTGGCCACAAAAAAACTAAAAATAAGAGATTGCTAGGAAGCCAAGCACCTCTGCAAGAGGTTTCTATGACCCCCCCCCCCCCCCCCCCAGAAAATAGCACAGCCAGAAAGATCATGCATTTCTTTTTCTGATAGAGAGATTCATGAGACCTGGAAATCTGGAGCTAGGCAGTAATGGAGTGCCAGGTGGTATTAGCTGAGAAAGTGGGCACCAAGGGGTGACAGAAGTCATGAATGAGTTACTGCCATCACCCAGGTGCCTTGCAGAGGAGAGCCAGGCACTGTGCAGACAGGCCCAGAGGCATAAAACACGGAAGACCCAGAGGCAGACTACGATATTGCCCAGGGGCGGTGGCAGAGGGAAGAGGTTACCCAGAGTGTTGGTGGGGGGCTAGTCTATGGCGAGTTGGTATCAGTGTGTTAGACTCAAGCTGAACATCGGCAACATGGCAGATCAGTGTGCTTGGCATAGGTGTGGATGCCCCTGGAGAAACAGACCTGTCGTGACAACTTACAGTTTCTGAACAGTGACCATGTGTCAGATGCTATGCTACCTGCCTTTCAGGCATTATGTCATTTGATGTGAATAACAACCTTGCAAGGTCCATACTGTTATTATCTTTGGGGTGAGTCAGCTCTTGCTGCAGTAACAACTCCCCCCAAATACCAGTGACTTACAAGGTAAAACACTTTTTTCTCATTTGCATTTTGTGAGGGCCACAAGTTGAACCCAG